>NW_022605575.1:224841-230202 GCF_008692095.1 Etheostoma spectabile
AAAATAACTGTAAAACTAAAGTCAATAAGTTAGTGCTACGTAGCGTTGAAAACGTCAAAAAAAGTGACAAACTTCAACAAAAAAAAAGGCGTCGTGTTGAAAAATGGGACAAAAATGTAAGAAAAAGTTAAAAACATCGATAAAAAGCCTCAACAAAAGGGTTTTTGAGTGATTTTCAATTCAATGGGAGTGAGAATGTGTTGGAGTGAGGACATCAGACGAGAGGAGGGACAGTCTGAGACACACACACATACACACACACACACACACACACACACACGCGCGCTGTTTGCCTGTCCACTGGGCTTTGAGTGTTATTTTTTCACCAGATCCAGGTCAGAGGTGCACATATGACTCACAAATATTTAACTGTCAATATTTGGCAGTCGAGTTCCAGCACAGCTGTGATCGGGACGCATCGCCGTCAGCACGCGTCCACAGCCGCAGACAACATGACACCACAGAAGAAGATTCCCTCCACACCTCTCGTAGGAGGTGTCCCGAAAGTGTCAGTCCACCCAAATGACTAAAAACCCCACTTCTTACCCACGTCTCGCAGGACCCAGTCATGTAAACAAAGAGACACCACGGAGATGTCCTCCAGACATCTGCATTATTTACTATATCAAGGCTGTGTCTCATGCTTCCGTCAGTACACGTTGATGTGCACCGACCACTAGAGACCGACCGATATATATAGCAACGGACCGATATTATCGGCCGATATTAGGACATTAGGTTTATCGATGTCTTGTATTAACGTCCGTCCCGACGTGCTGGACCCAGGTTTTATGTTTCTGCAGAACAGGAACCGGCTGAAAACCAGTTTTTAAACTGAGTCAGGCCCGTTTTTTTACATTGTAATGTAATGTCACTTTTTCTAACTTTCCTGTTTTATACAAATATGAAATGAAAATATTACGCATTTCCCGATATATATCGGTATCGGCATTTATAATGGCCGACTTAAAAAAAAAAAAAAAAATTCATTTATCAGAATCATCCGTACTGATCAATAAATGATTTTGATAAATGAATATCTAAAAAATAAAAACGGACGGTCAACCATGTTATGAGTGATGGCGTTGCATAGTCTGTCCACCAGAGGACGCTCTACAACGTCCCCCGTTAGGTGATGGCGTTGCATAGTCGTCCCACCAGAGGACGCTCTACCAACGTCCCCGTTAGTGATGGCGTTGCATAGTCTGTCCACCAGAGGACGCTCTAACAACGTCCCCGTTAGTGATGGCTTGCATAGCTGTCCACCAATACGCTCTACAACGTCCCCTTTAGTGATGGGCGTTGCAAAGTCTGTCCACCAGAGGACCTCTACAACGTCCCTGTTAGTGATGGCGTTGCAAAGTCTGTCCACCAGGACGCTCTACAACGTCCCTGTTATGATGGCGTTGCATAGTCTGTCCACCAGAGACGTCTACACGCTCCTGTTAGTGATGGCGTTTTATTGTCTGTCCACCAGAGGACGCTCTACAACGTCCCTGTTAGTGATGGCGTTGCATAGTCTTCCACCAGAGGACGCTCTACAACGTCCCTGTTAGTAGGGTGTGTGCATAGTCGGTCCACCAGAGGACGCTCTACAACGTCCCTGTTTAGTGATGGCGTTGCATAGTCTGTCCACCAGAGGACGCTCTACAACGTCCCCGTTGTTAGTGATGGCGTTGCATAGTCTGTCCCAAAGGACGCTCTACAACGTCCCTGTTAGTGATGGCGTTTTATTGTCTTCCCCAGAGGACTGCTCCTAAACGTCCCTTGTTAGTGATGGCGTTGCTAGTCTGTCCACCAGAGGACGCTCTACAACGTCCCTGTTAGTGATGGTGTGCATAGTCTGTCCACCAGAGGACGCTCTACAACGTCCCTGTTAGTGATGGCGTTGCATAGTCTGTCCCAGAGGACGCTCTACAACGTCCCCGTTAGTGATGGCGTTGCATATGTCTGTCCACCAGAGGACGCTCTACAACGTCCCCGTTAGTGAGGCGTTGCATAGTCTGTCCACCAAGGACGCTCTACAACGTCCCTGTTAGTGATGGTGTTGCATAGTTTGTCCACCAGAGGACGCTCTACAACGTCCCTGTTATGATGGTGGTGCATAGTCTGTGCCGCCAGAGGACGCCTACAACGTCCCTGTTAGTGATGGCGTTGCATAGTCTGTCCACAAGAGGACGCTCTACAACGTCCCTGTTAGTGTGGCGTTGCATAGTCTGTCCACCAGAGGACGCTCCTACAACGTCCCTGTTAGTGATGGCGTTGCATAGTCTGTCCACCGAGACGCTCTACAACGTCCCTGTTAGTGATGGCGTTGCAGTCTGTCCACCAAGGACGCTCTACAACGTTCCCTGTTAGTGATGGCGTTGCATGGTCTGTCCACCAGAGGACGCTCTACAACGTCCCTGTTGGCAACACTGATTATTTTTTTTGTTAAAGTGCTTTTGTTGTTTAATGTTAGCATGTTAACCTTGCTAACCTTTTTAATGTTAGCATTAGCCTTTTGCTTTTAGCTCAAAGCACTGCTGTGCCTGAGTACACAGAGCTGCCGGTGTGGTTGTGTTTTAATCTAGTTTTTAAAATCACACACTGAATTAAATTCATTCCCATTGGTTGGAGGAAGAAATCTCCGAGATCTCCATCTTCTTCTTGAAGAGAGATGGAGGAGGAGAGTTCCCAGTGTGCGTCTCCTCTGGCGTCACACAGCACTGTATGTACAGTATACGTCTTACCACACCATCCCCCATGCGAGATGATGTATGACGGGCTCCTCTGGGAAACGTGCCATAACAACAACAAAAAAATTCTGGCTTCCTTCAGTAGCTACGGCAACCGTTGCTGTGGTTACCGTTTGACACTTTGCAAATGTGAGTTTGTGTGTATGCTGAATGTATGCTTCCTGTATCTGCTTAAAGGATTCTTTAACTCACTGCGTGTGTGTGTGTGTGTGTGCATGCGTTTGTGTGTCTCTTGTGCGTGCATGCGTGTGTGCGTGCGTGCATGATCGTGCGTGTGTGTGTGTGTGTGTGTGTGTGTGCGGTGTGTGTGTGTGTGTGTGTGTGCGTGTGTGTGTGTGTGTGTGTGTGTGTGTGTGTGTGTGTTGTGTGTGTGCATGCGTCCTCCACCTGACTGGATGCGTTCAGGGAGCGTGTGAGCAGCGGTGGATTCAAGTTTGACGGGCGTTTATCTTGGAGCGATGTAACTGTCAAACCTGATTAAAACACACGCTCTCTGGCCTCTGCCTCCTCCTCCTCCTCCTCCTCCTCCTCTTCTTCCTCCCCCTCCTCCTCCTCCTCCTCCTCTTCTTCCTTGGCAGATGGACACATTTGGAAACACTCTGCTGCACCAACACTACCCACACTATGTAGCTCTGCCTCTGTCCAATGGAGAGGACAGACAAGAGAGAATGGAGAGGGATGGAGAGGAGAGACAAAAGAGGAGAGGGATGGAGAGGAGAGACAAAAGAGGAGAGGGATGGAGAGGAGAGACGGGAGAGGAGAGACAAAGTAGGATAGGGATGGAGGGAGAGACAGGAAGGATGGAGAGGAGGAGGAGAGGGATGGAGGAGACAGGAGTGATGAGGTGAGTATAATCCAGGCAGAGAGGATCTGACAGATTCGGAAGGACCGAGAATTGGATGGAATAAGGAGAGAGATGAGAGGATGGAGGGGAGAGACAAAATAGGAGAGGGATGGACAAAAGAGGAGGGATGGAGGGATAGACAAAAGAGGAGAGGATGGAGGGGAGAGACAAAGATAGCGAGAGGAGTGGAGAGAGAGAGACAAAAGAGGAGGTGATGGGATGAGACAAAAGAGGAGAGGGATGGAGGGGAGAGACAAGAGAGGAGGAGGGATGGAGGGGAGAGACAGGAGAGGAGAGGGATGGAGGGGAGAGACAAAAGAGGAGAGGGATGGAGAGGAGAGACATGAGGGCGAGTAGATGGTATGGAGAGACAAATAGAAGAGTGATGGATGGTAGAGACAAAAGAGGAGAGGGATTGAGGGAAGAGACATGGACGGAGGGGGTATGGAGGGATAGACAAAAGGACGAGGATGGGGGAGAGACAGGAGAGGAGAGGAATGAGGAGTTTTGGACCTTTTCATTGGAGAAACACAATCACAAGAACAAGTGAAGAAGAGAAAATCATTTTTTAAATTAAATTACACACATACCAACGTGCTGTCTTAATCAAAAATTAACCACCGAGTCTCTAACCTCCCCCACAGAGGATGGAGATGGAAGAGGAAAGAAAAGATAAGGAAAGGTGAGAAGAGGAGAAGAGACAAGAGGATAAGAACGTGAAGAAGAGGGGATGGGAGGAAAGGAAAGGAAAGAAAAGAGAGGAGAGAAAGAAGAGGAGACGAGGACAAGAGACAAGAGGGGAGGTTTTTTTGTTGGTTTTCAAAGTTCTTGTTATTGACCTTTGAAGAACCAATCTGTTTTGAACAGATATTTGTGTTTTAATAAAAATTAGGATTTTCGCTTTCTCAACCATTCTTTTGTTTTTTTGGGTTTGGGATAAAAGAGAAAGTAAGAGGTAACAGGAGAGAGAAAGGTAGAGGGAAGAGGAGAAAGGCGAGAAGATGAATGTGCATTGAACATCGACAGATGTGAGATGAAGCAGTGGATTAATACGTACGAAGAGCCAAAGAAAGAGTAGAGGGGCGGAGAGATAGGTATTGAGAAGAGATGAGAAAGGAGAGAGGAGAAAGGAGAGAGGAGAGAGGAGAAAGGAGAGAGGAGAGAGAGAGAAGAGAGAGGAGAGAGGCAAAGAGAGAGGAGGGAGAGAGAGAGGAGAGGAGTAGACAGAGAGAGAGAAGATAGGAAACGACACAAGGAAGAGACAGGACTCAAGAAGAGAAAAGGAGAGAGGAGAGAGGAAAAGGAGAATCAGAGAAAGGAGAGAGGAATGGCTATGCGAAAGGAGAGAGGAGAAAGGAGATGTGCTTTGAACATTGCAACAATGTGAAGATGAAGCAGTGGAAGTAAGAGCGGGACGAAAGCACAGAAAGAGGAGGCGGAGGAAGAGTGCTGGAGAGAAAGTAAGAGGAGACATGAGAGGAAGAGGATAAATTTAGAGTAGGAAGGGAAGAGAGGAGAAAGGAGAGAGAGGGAAGGAGATGTGCTTTGAGCAACGATGTGAAGATGAAGCAGTGGAATTAACACGGGATGAAGAGCAAAGAAAGGAGGAGGAGGAGGAGGAGGAGGAGAGAGAATAAAAGCACAGAACGAGGGGTTTGGAGCGAGGGTGGAGGGGACGGAGTTGAGGGAAGACAAGTGACGGAGGAGATGAAAGAAAGGCCGGAGGAACGGGGGATGTAACAGTTGCCTTTGCTTCCACGTAACATTAACATCACTATC
>NW_022605575.1:230620-235413 GCF_008692095.1 Etheostoma spectabile
GAGTAGCAAGAGAGAGAGAGACGAGAGATAGTGAGGGAAGAGAGAGAGAGAGCGAGAGAGAGAGAGAGGAAGAGAGAGTGAGAGAGAGAGAGAGAGAGAGAGAGAGAGAGAGAGGAGTGAGAGAGAGAGAAGAGAGATAAGGAGAACGACAGCAAAGAAGCAGAGACCGGACAAAGAGAGAAAGGTTAACGAAAGAATAGAAGAGTAGATAGAGGAGAGATAGAGAGAGAGATTGATATAGATAGAGAGATCTTTCTATCGACTAGATCTATATAGATTTGTTCGATATATCTCTCTATATATCTCTCTGCTGATTTATTCTCTCTCTCGATGTTTTCCTCTGCTCTCTCTCTAGCTCTGTGTCATCTGTTCTCTCTCTCTTCGTGCTCTCCTCGCTTTCGCTCTAGCTCAGCGATCTCTCTATCTAATCTCTAGTCCTGTAGATGCGAGATAGTGATTATAGCGCGCGTGATCATAGTCGCATCTCTGATAAGATGGACAGCGAGCTAGAGAGAAGAGAGAGAGAGAGATATAGCGAGAGGATAGGGAGCGAGATCGATCTAGAGGGCTAGAGAGAGATGTATGAGATAGAGGAGAAGAGATAGCGAGAGAGAGAGAGAGAGATTATAGAGAAGAGAGAGAGAGAGAGCGAGAGTAGAGATAGAGGGAGAGATAGAGAGGCTGAGAGCGAGATAGAGAGAGAGAGAGAGAGATCGAAGATATAGATAGGGAAGAGCTGAGAGCGAGAGATGAGAGTTGATAGCGATAGAGATAGAGAGGAGAGAGAGAGATCTAGAGATATAGGTCTAGCGATAGAGAACGCGATGAGATCGAGAGAGTGTATATAGTTAGAGAGAGAGAGAGAGAGAGAGAGAGAGAGAGAGAGAGAGAGGGAGAGAACATAAAATGAGGACACCCTGGAGCTGAACTTAGTTATCGATGTGTCTGTAAAGAAAGAGCCGCGAGGCCATGCTCTGAGCCAGTAGAGGAGGAGAATTAATTGGTGATAATTGCAAAGAGCACAATTACTAATAATGTAGGTCTGTAACCTAGTAACCCTTTTTATAGTTCTCAGGGACAGACGGGTCCTATTGGCCCAGTTGTAGAAACCAATGACTTCCTCCGGGAGACGTATGGAGAACTTATATTAAATACCAAGATTGGTGCGTGCATAGCTCAGTATATGTAGATGAGATCTGGATATATCTGAATATACTAAGAAAAGTCCGTGCTCGGGGGACAACACGGCTCGTAGACGTCAAACAAACACCAGAGGCACAGGATAGACACCAAAATACAACACAACACTCCAGCCAATCACAGACAAGATGGTTGTGGGAGGGGGTGGGGAGTTAGTGGCAGTTGGTCGGTTAGTCATGACAGTTACGAAAACATGGGAGGGGGGGCTAAATTCAGAAAAAGTCCTTATTTGGAATATCCAACTGGAATATGCTGTTTACATGACCTGTAGCACATTTTGAATATTGTCATATTCATAATAATGGTGGAATATTGGTGCGTGTGAACATAACCAATGTTGATTTTGGCCTTTTCTGCTGGATTTGTTGACACTAAATGTGAACATAGACTTCCATTTGAAGAACTGTGTTCCACATGTGGACAGTAGATAGGGACACAGAGGACATTCAGGGGTACAACTTGCCCTGGGACCTATTTATGTGTCCTCGCACCATGGGTGATGACCTGTCCTCATTCTAAAACCCGTTAATAATCATCAGGGCCGCACGCAATCTGCACATTTTAAACAGATTTACACAGATTTTTAATTTCACATTTATTTAGCAACGGATTCTTTTGCCGCTTGGGATGGAGATGTGTAAATATTCTGAGAATTTTCTTTTTTTTTTATGTATAAAGAATTCTGCAAACATCCACAAGTTTTCCACAGATTGTTGAACAAATTAAACATAAAACGGTAAATGTTAACTCACGTATTCTGCAGATTTTTATCCTGGATTACTGGAAAAAATCCACAGATTGGGTTTGGGACTGGGGATAGATAGATAGATAGATGGATAGATAGATAGATAGATAGATAGATAGATAGATGATAGATAGATAGATAATGTAGATAAGATAATATATAGATAGATAGATGGATAGATATATTGATAGATGATTGATAGATAGTAGATAGATAATAGATAGATACATAGATAGATACGATAATAGATAGATAGGGATAGATGGAGCTAGATAGATATCATATAGATATGTATATAGATAGTATGATGATGGATAGATGGAAGATGGATAGATAGATAGATAGATAGTAGATAGATAGATAGAGATAGATAGTAGCGCTAGATAGATAGATGAGGTAGATGGATAGGATAGATGATAGCTGGATGATGATAATAGATAGATAATAGATAGATAGTAGATGAGATAGATAGATGGATGAGATAGATGAAGATGATAGCTAGATCGATTGAGGATAGATAGATAGATAGATAGATATATGATAATAGATGATGGATGGATAGTGATAGGATGATAGATAGATAGATAGATAGATAGATAGATAGATAGATGGATATATGATGGATATATTTAGGAGATAGAGGAGATAGATATGATGTAGATAGATAAGATAGATAGATAGATAGAAGATAGATAGATAGCTAGATTAGATAGATGGATACTATGGACAGATGATGATATTATAGATTGATGGATAGATAGATAGATAATAGATAGATAGAAGATAGATAGATAGATATGATAGATGGATAGATGGACAGATAGATAGATAGATAGATAGATGGATGAGATGGATAATGATAGATAGATAGATAGCATATAGATAGAGGCATAGATAGATAGATAGATGATAGATAGATAGATAGATAGAGATAGATGATGGATAGATAGATAGATAGATAGATAGATAGATATAGATAGATGATAGATAGATGAGATGGTAGATAGATATGGTAGATAGGATGGATGATGATATAGATAGATAGAGAGATAGATAGATAGATGATGGATAGATGGATAGATGGATAGATGATAGATGATAGATAGATAGATGCTAGATAGATGGATAGATGATGATATATGGATGGACTGATAGATAGATAATAGATAGATAGATGGATATAGTAGAAGATGATGTAGATGGTAGATAGATAGATGATAGATAGATAGATAGATAGATGATTATAAAATTAAATTATAGTGTACTCATCAAATCACGTCCCACAGAATATAAATATAAAAATACTAGGATACATATATCATATATATGCATGAAATATATATAAGTAAACATAGGAATAAATTATAAGAACAAAAAATTTGTACAGGATGGGAATACAAAAATGTGCAACTGCTTAAATTAACTATTAATTAAATTAAGCTGCTTACATTCTGAGATTATTTACATTTCTTTCTGAATATTTTTTACATTTCTTTTATAATATTCATTTTTTCAAACTATGCTGCTGGCCTTCCTATGTGATCCTGTAAAAAAAACATTTCTATTTATTAAATTCAGGACACGTTCCAGTTGAAAAGACCCTGCTGTAAGATGACACGATGGCGTCCCATACGCTGAACTTTAGCCCCTCCAGGACCAGGACTTCTTCCTGCCCCCCCCCCCCCCCCCGCTCGCTCTTCCTCGTTGCTCTCCTCAAATCCCATCCCCCGCTCATCCAACCTTCGCCCACACACACACACACACACACACACATGACAGCATCTCTGTGGCATCCCCCTTTGCTCCCACTTGACATGTCATTGAATGCAACACACATTGAGCCCACACTCACACACACACACACACACACACACACACACACACACACACACACACACACAGATATACTTGCACACAGTGACAGCTGTCAGTCAGCCCCGCCTCCCGGGGTTTCCTGGCAACAGCTTCCCAGTTAGATGTGGTTAGAAATGAGACGTGTCCGATGTCCACAGGACAGACCCGTGCTCTGTGTATCATGGAACCTGATTCATGTAGGACTTCAGAAGACAGGACGTCTCATCCCTCTGAAAACACATGTTCTCGTCGCCTGTCGTCTCCCATGATGTCCTCGGTGGGACAGTGATGGTGTTACATAGTCTGTCCACCAGAGGACGTTCTACAACTCCCCGTTAGTGATGGCGTTGCATAGTCTGTCCCCAGAGGACGCTCTACAACGTCCCTGTTAGTGATGGCGTTGCATAGTCTGTCCACACAGAGGACGCCTACAACGTCCCTGTTGTGTGGCGTTGCATATCTGTCCACCAGAGACCTCAAACAACGTCCCCGTTAGTGATGGCGTTGCTATCTGTCCACCAGAGAGACGCTCTACACGTCCCTGTAGTGATGGCGTTGCATAGTCTGTCCACCAGAGGACGCTCTACAACGTCCCGTTAGTGATGGCGTTGCATTCTGTCCACCAGAGGACGCTCTTCACAACGTCCCTGTTAGTGATGGCGTTGCATAGTCGTCCACTAGAGGACGTCTACAACGTCCCCGTTAGTGATGGCGTTGCATAGTCTGTCCACCAGAGACGCTCTACAACGTCCCCGTTATGTGGCGTTACATAGTCTGTCCACCAGAAGGACCTCTACAACTTCCCTGTTATTGATGGTGTTGCATGTCTGTCCACCAGAGGACGCTCTACACTCCCTGTTAGTGATGGCGTTCCATAGCTGTCACCCTGACCGCTCTACAACGTCCCTGTTGGTGACACTGATTAATTTTTTGTTAATGTGTTTTTGTTTAAGTTTTCTTATCTTAAGTTTGTATTTTTCTACATTTTATTTAT
>NW_022605575.1:235423-238061 GCF_008692095.1 Etheostoma spectabile
ATATATTTTGATGTTCTGTTGTGACAATAAAACAAAGTATTATCATATTATTTCAGTGAGAACTCAGAAATAACTACAAATAGCTAATGTTAAGGAAATCTGTTTATTTTGTAACGTGTTTCTGGATTTCTTTTTAAAGTACAGTATATATCGCCCAATAAATCGGATTTGTAAATAATCAAATATTTGGATTGGTATCGGCCTTAAAAGTCCTTTATCGGTCGGGCTGTTGAAAGCACCACCTCGTCTTTTCTCCTCTTCTAATCAAGATATCACTTACTGTAGACCTGAAGAAATTCAAGGGGCATATCACCAAAAAATAGTGAGTTTGATGCAATTATAAAATCCCCTTGATTGACTTGATCCTGTCATGAAAACATGCCAACAAACTGTAGGTATACGTCCCGTTGTTGGAATCCTTTCCAGTGAAAAGCCAGCCGTGTTCAAGCTAGCTAATAGCTAACGGTTGGCTAACGTTACCTGCGGCCAAGTACATTTCATTTCCCTTTGACATTAATAACCTGCTCCATCTTTACACCTGGCGGAGATGCCGTTGCCGTGCATCTTACCTGCGTTAACGTGTGTTTAAGCCGATAAAAGATGATCCAGATGCAGGTTGCTTGTTGCTCCAGGTGTTAATGGGATCATGGTTTATTCTTGTAAGACGTGATCTCAGCGGCTTTGGACAAATGATGCAATGTCCATTCATATTTAATTTGTGTCTGCAATATAATGTTGCTGTTCCCTCTCTCTCTCTCTCTCTCTCTCTCTCTCTCTCTCGTCCTCTCGCTCTCGCTCTCGCTCGCTCGAGCTCTAGCGCATCTCCGCTCTCTCCCCCTCTTCGCTCCGCCCCCGCTCGCTCGCGGCTCTCTCGCTACCCCTCGGCCCCTCTCTCGCCATCTCTCTCTCCCCGCGTCCTCGCTCTCGCTCTCTCTCGAGCTTCTCTTTCCTGGTCCCTTCCGCGCCATCTCTCTAATCTGTCTCGTCTTCTTACTATCTTTCGGGCTTATTAATATAGCTCCGAAAGCGCAACGCCTAGAGAGACTCCGCTCAGATATAGAGATGTCTCGCGCGCTCTCGTCTCTCTCTCGCTGCGCGTACTCCCGCTCTCATCCACAGCGCTCTTTTTGTCTCTTGACTTTGTTTTTCACACCAACTATCCTCCTCTCCTTTTTTTCCTCTATTCCCCTCCTCTCTCCCTCCTCCTCCTCTAGCCTCTCTCACCTCTCCATCTCTCCTCTCTCCTCTCTGTCTCTCCTGCTTTCCGCCTCGCCTCCTCTCTCTCCTCCCCTCTCTCTCGCTCTCTCCTCTCCCTTCTTACCCTCGCCTCTCTTCTCGCTTCTCTCTCTTTTCCCCACTATCTCCTTTCCCTCTCTCCTCCTCTCCTCGCTCTCTCTCCCTCTCTTTCCTTCCTCTCTCTTCTCTCTCTCCTTTCCTTCTCCTCTGCTCTCTTCTCTCTCTCTCTCTCCTCTCCCTCTCTCTTCTCACTCTTTGTCTCTTCCTCTCTCTCCTCTTTTTCCCCTCTGTGTCCTCTCTATCTCCCCATATCTATCTCCTTTCCTTCTCTCCTTGTCTCTCTTTCTCTCTCCCTCTCTCTCCTCTCTCTCTTTCTCACTCTCTGTCTCTTCTCTTCCTCTTCTCTCTCTTTCCTTCGCTCTCTCCTCCTTCTCCTCTCTCCTCTCCCTCTCTCTCTCTCCCTCTCCTCTCCTCTCCTCTCTCCTCTCTCCTCTCCTCTCTCTCCTCTCTCCTCTTTCCTTCTCCTCTCTCCCCTCCTCCCTCCTCTCTCCTCTCTCTCCTCTCTCTCTCTCTTTCCTTCTCTCTCCTCCTCTCTCTCCTCTCTCTCTCTTCCTTCTCCTCTCTCTCTCACTCCTTCTCTCTCTCTCTTTCCTATCTCTCTCCTTTTTTCCTTCTCTCTCTCTTCTCTCCCTCTCTCTCTCCTCCTCTCTCTTCCTCTCTCTCTCTCTTTCCTTCTCTCTCCTCCTCTCTCTTCCTCTCTCTCTCTTTCCTTCTCTCTCCTTGTCCCGGGTGATCGTCCAATAATAGCACAAATTATGCACAGCTGGTATTAATCAACACTGTCTAATTAGCACCTCAAAGCCACAAGGGTAAATGCGAAAAAAGAAAAAAGCATGAGGGAAAACATGGCTGCCTGTTTCTCTCCCTCTCTCTCAGCCGGTACATCGTGGGCCGCATTCACTTTCCTCTCAATCTCAAGCGGCATGCTGGGAAATGCTTCTCCCACATCCTCGCTACCCCAGCATGTACGGAGTTAGTCCCCCGGCAGCGGGGCGTGAGGACGGCTTTTCATAGCTGATTTTACATTTTCTCATTAAGACAGCAATGGACTTCTGTAACGAAGACATGTTGGGACCAGATCCGACTGAGACTAACGGTCAGTTTCAGTCGACTGATGCCAACCATGGACAAAAAGATCCCAACCTTTTGGGTCTGAGCCCTGCAAGATCCGCAGGCTCCACGTATGATGACAGTCTTTAGTGTCTGATGTGAGATGATCGGCAGGAGCTCAGTCCACAGGGAGCTGGGTTGGGAACCGGAGGGTTGCTGGTTCAAGTTCCAGTACAGACCAAAGTACAGAGTTGGGACCCGTGTTCTTGGCCCAGAGCCAGGTTTATTTGTG
>NW_022605575.1:238071-238390 GCF_008692095.1 Etheostoma spectabile
AAGAACCGGTTCGATATCTGGCCCTGACTCCGAACCAGATTATTCGATGGACACGTGGATGGAAACTCAGCTACTGTCTCTCTCTCTGTCTCTGTGTCTCTCAAGCTGGTCCACTAAGTGTCCCTCTAGACTCCTGGAGAACTTCCTTTGTATAATCTGGATGGGGCGTTTGATTTTGGGGTTTGTGTGCTTTTCTTTTTGGTCCAAGACCAGTCAGAGACAACAGGAAAGCACCTCGAGTCCAGACTGCTAGCACCCAGTGATGACGTGTTAAAGTCTTCTGTTGGACCAGTGTGTGTGTGTGTGTGTGTGTGTGTGT
>NW_022605575.1:238400-242619 GCF_008692095.1 Etheostoma spectabile
GGTGATAGTTAACAGTGGGTTCAGAGACCTCCTCTACACTACAGCTTCTGAGTGCTTCTCAGAGTGCACGTTGCACTTTCGTCCATTGCTCCGCCCCCCCCACCCGAGCAGTCTCTCTCGGCTCCGAATGGGGTCAGCTCTCCGAAGACCTGTTGAGGTTTCAGGAGGAATGTGGTCTACAGGACAAGGTGACCCACTTACTTGGGAAAGACACAAAAAAAAACACACATCTCCTTTCTCTCTTTCAACCCCTTGCTCCTACTCTCCAGTTCCTCCTTTCCCTTCGATTTCATCTAGTTTTTTTTATGAAGGCATTAAGATAAATTTCCAAAAGATGTTTTTTTTTTATTCCTCTTTTTAATCAACTTTGCATGGGGGGTGTAAACGTATCTACGCCCCTGTATGAGGACTAACATAAACCAGGAGCTTGGTGGAGATCTTAACCCCCCCCCCCATGTCGAACCCAAACCCGAAGTCCTGCCCTTGACTCACACACATCTGTGTGTATTGGGGGGGGGGGGTGTTGTTGCTGCCGTCGGCCACTGGGTGGCGCTGCGTCATCACCCAGCAGCCCGGCGGTCCTTTGTTCTCACATCCCGTCTCCATGGATACGGGACGGAGAGCTGGACGTCACTTTTGTCCTGATGCAGCTTTTAATAACCAAATATTACAAATATACAGAAATGCAGCTTTTATCGATCTGTGACATATTGTTTTTGTTATTGACAAAAATATGCATCATACAAAGAATCAACAATGACACATTTACATCAATACTAATTCTTACAAATATTTACAGGATATAAAAAGGAAATTATACAAAGAAATGGAAAATAAACCTGTTTCATAAAAGAAATAACTCGATGCATCGATTCATCTCTACAGCTCCGGCGCCTTTTTACGCTCATTTTAATGTTAATTATGAACAATAAATAAAGTCTTATTCCATTTTATGTTTAATTTATTCCATTTTATGTTTAACCCTAAATTAATTAAAAATATTAAAGCATGTTAAAAATATTAAAGTATATTAAAAAATATGTTACAGCATCGGTAAAATCTATTTAAAAAGTATATTAAAAAATATAAAGCACTATTAAAAACTATTAAGCCTATTAAAAAATATTAAAGCTATGTTTAAAAATATAAAGCATCAGTTAAAACCTATCTAAAAGCATGTTAAATTTTTTTTTAATTACTTACGGCCATATTAAAACTATCCTAAAGCATATTCCAATATTAATGCATATTTACCATCTATTTTTGAAAGCATGTCTAATGTTTCAACAGATTGTAAGCATATTAAACCTATAAAAGACTAGTAACCATATTACATGTGCATGTTAATGTATGTTATTAAAGCATATTAACAAATATCTACAAAGCCATGTAAAACTATTAAGCATATTAAAACTTATAATGCGAACTTAAAACATACAAAGATGTTAAAAAAAATTATTAGAGCATACTTAAAAATATTAAAGCATGGTTAAAATATTAATAGCATTAAAACAAATATTTTTCAAAATATTAAGCATATTAAAAAGATTAAGGCATGAGAAAAATACTTAAAGAGCATATTAAAAATATTAAAAGATATTAAAAATATTAAGCCCTATTTAAACCCATACCTTATCCACCAGAATTGCGCTTACATTATATTAGCATTTATAAAAAATATTTAAAAGCACTATTAAACCCCCAAAATATATTAAAAAATATTCTATTATTTTTAAGCATATTGAAAGCATGTTTTAAAATATGAAAGCATGTTTACAAAATCTATTTTAAAGCATATGAAAAATATAAAGCATTTAAAAATATTAATGCATGTTAAAACACTCCATTAAAGCCTATGAAAAATATTAACGCATATTATCCTACTCTCACCTGCATCTGTTAACAACCTCATTATAAGTATCGGTTAAAACTATTAAGCTATTCAAACAAAAATAAACTCTTAACAATCTGGAAAAATTTAGCATGTGTGGTGTGCAATGGAAAACGCATTGTTAAAAATATTAAAGCAATATTCAAAAAATTTATTTAATTATATTCTAACACATGAAAGTTATGTTAAACATATTAAAGGCCATGTTTACAAATATAAAGGCATGTTAAAAAATATTAAAGCATTATAAAAAAATATTTCAAATATTAAAGCATATTAACAATATTAAGAATTTTACAGCCTTATGTTAAACATATTACGCATATAAAAAAAATATTAACACTATTAAACGCATATTAAAAAATATTAAAGCATTGTTCCCATGATTAAAGCATATTAAACAAATAAAGCATATTAAAAATATTAACCTGCCATTATTACTAAATCTTAAAGCATTTCAACAACTATTAAAGCTATTAAACATATTATGCCTCTCACCCTCTCCCGATTTGTTCCCCCTCTTCCTCCTGCCTCTTCCCCCTCTTCCTGCTCTTGCCCAAAAATTATAAAGCTATTAAAATAATATTAAAAAAAGAATTAATGCATATTTAAATTCTTTTTAAGCGCATTGTACGTCTAAACTATTAAAGATGTTAAAAATATTCAAGGCATAGTAATATATTAAAGCAAGATTAAAAAAATATATTAAAATATAAAACATTGAAAGCATCTTAAAAAATTTCTAAAAAGACAAATGTACTCTTATATCCCCAAGTTCCCTGACCCCTACAATGTGAATACACACCTGTAAAAAAAAAAAAAAATATTGATTTAAAAGTGACAGAAATGCCGGAAAAAGCGAACAAAGAAGTGTCACAAAAATGCGACAACAAATAATCAAAGTGTTCATTATTGTTCCATCAACAATTATCTTTAAAAAATTTTGCGGGAAAACAAAAAAATGAAAAAAAAAATTCACATCTCTCAACATTCAAAAGGCCTCAGAAAAAATCCGTCGTACAAACCGCAACACTCAACGTGAATGTATAAAAAAACCCCCATCTGACAAAAAAACATCGGTGGAAAGACCACCATAAAGCTTGTAAATAAAAAACTAAAAAAAAAGTTCAAATGAAAAAAAAGACAAATGCTTAATACAATCAGTGAATAAAATGCCTGAACAAATGTTAAAAAAATACAATAGACTAAAAATGAACTAAAATGTATTGTAAAATTCAATTAACATTAAAATGCCTTCCTCCCCCCGCCCTTGCTGTTTCCCGCTTTTGTAAGATATCTTGTTGTGTGTTTGTACTTTCCACGATGTTTTGTACCTTTTTCAACGTTTGTCTACTTTTTCTGAGCCTTTTGAAATTTTAGTGAATTTTTTCCCAAAATTTAAAAGATATTTTTTGAAAATGCACTTTTTTGACATTTTTGTTACTTGTGTTCGCATTTTTTCCTCAAAGCAGTTCACCCCCCTGACGCCCGCTCACCTTTTTCCCTTATTCTATTTTTACTTGACCTGTGTGTGTGTTATCTGTTCTTTTATTGATCCTTTTCTTTCTCACACCTCTTTTTTAGTAACACACAACGCACACACTACATCCTCTATACCCGACCCACACATCGCAAACACTGCACACACACACACATCGCACACACACACACCACTACACACACTGAACACCACACCACTCACACACACACACACCACCACACACTCACACACACACACATACACACCCACACACACACAACACACCACACACACACACCACCCTACCTGACACACACCACACACACATTCGACCACAACCACACACACAGCCACGCACACACCAACATGCACACACGATTTATGTGTCTTTTTCTGGACTTTTTGTTTTACACACTCTTTGTGTCTTCCAACGTTGTTCTTGGAACTTTTTCAAGTTTTCGAACGTTTTCTGAGCCTTTTGAAAATTTTGTGAATTTTTTCCCAAAATTTTAAAAGACATATTTTTTAAATATGTCACTTTTTCCACATTTCTGTCACTTTTTTTAATTTTTTTATTTTTTTATTTTTACATTTGTTCACATTTTAGTCACTTTTATTGACATTTGTCTTTTTTGGGACTTTTTTTCTTCTTCACATTTGTCACTCAAGTTCTTTTATCAATTATTTTTTTTTCTCAGTCACATTGAGTAGCCCAAAGTTTTTTTTCGGAGGAATGTGACGCACGGGTCGCCAAGATACAGAAACCACTGGATGCTCATTTGCATACGTAGCATAATTAGCATAATTAGCATTATTAGCATTATTAGATAGATAGATATTTATTGATC
>NW_022605575.1:242629-247629 GCF_008692095.1 Etheostoma spectabile
TTGTAGATATGGTGGTGCATGTCCAGTTTAAGCATGAGGATTTTGTAGTCGATCCGGAGTGAAACAGGGAGCCAGTGCAATGAGTATAGAATGGGAGTCATGTGATCATATTTCCGGACTATTAGGACTCGTGGCAGCGCTGTTCTGAATGTATTGAAGCTTCTGGATATTTCTGCCAGACATCCCAGCGAAGAGTCCGTTACAGTAGTCCAACCTTGTGGAAATAAAGGCATGAACAAGTTTCTCTGCATCTGGAAGAGTTAGAAGTGGGCGGAGTTTGGAGATGTTTCGAAGATGGTGGAAGGAGGTTTTACAGATGTGATCATTGAAGGTCACATTAAAAACTAAAGTAAACTTCCGTTTACTTTCAGGCATAAGCATAGGTTATTTTTTATGGTGAACACGATCTTACATTTCAGAATCACGAGTGCTCTTGTGAATGTTGACGCATTTGGTTTTTAGGGTGTGGTGAAGCCGAATCCCCCCCCCCCCGACACTTTTTGGATATCCAATGATTTTGGATAAATGATGAATCTTATTGTTATTGTGCATTTTTGGAGGAAAAAGCAACGCGGGTGTTTGAAATAACTTGGATCCTGCAACTCTACGATACATAGCTATTAATGGGGTGGCTCTTTAAGACAGCCAACGAGATGACATCACCTAAGCCCATCACCATGTGTGATCAACGAACTACATATGTTCAAATGTCCACCGCAAGTTGCTAGGGCAACGCCCAAATGGCCGTCCGCCAGTCGCCAGATCCGACATCGTCGGGAATGTGAACATCTTCCGGTTATCGAGTGATTTACGCCTTGAAAGAATGCGTCGTTGGTCAATTTGTCCAAAAACTCAACAGATAGAAGGCAAAGTGAAGACGTCAGCTTTTCAAAATAAAAGGTTGAACTATTTAGGGAAGCAGCGCCGCTGAGATTAAATCGATTAGTGTCATCAATTTAATTAATCTGCAACTATTTTGATTATCGATTAATCGCTTTAAGTCAAATTTTATGAAATAAAAAGTCATAAGTTCTAGTGTCTTCTCTCCTCTGGGACAGTAAGCTGGATGTCTTTGAGTTGGGGACAAAACGAGACATCTGAGGACGTCATCTTGGACCTTTTTGGGAAACATTGATCCACATTTTCAACCATTTTTGGACATTTTAGAGACCAAACAACTCATTTATTCATTCAGGAAATAATCAACAGATTAATCAGCTGATAATAAGAAATCTAAGTTATAATTTAGCGTTTTGATATTGTCCTTCTGTAGTGCAGCTAAGTCCCAGGTCGCTTCCTATTGGGTCTTAAGAGCGTCTTGTCTCCTACCCAGAAGCCACTGCAGTCTTGTCTCCTACCCAGAAGCCACTGCAGTCTTGTCTCCTACCCAGAAGCCATTGCAGCTCTGTGGGTCAGAGCCTGCCCCACTTACTCCTGCAAGACACGTGTCTGCTGGTCTTTGAATGTCTCCTCCGCATAACTGGTTGGAAGTGCACGTGTCTGCATCCATAGGCATGGATCCTGTGTGTGTGTGTGTGTGTCTGTGTGAGTGTGTGTGTGTGTGGGGCTGGGTAGTGTGTATGTGTGTTGTGTGCGTGTGTGGTGTGTGGTGTGTTGTGTGGTGTGTGTGTGCGTGTGTGGTGTGTCGTGTGTGTGCGTGGTGTATGTATTGTGTGTGAGTGTGTGTGTGTGTGGTGTGTGTAGTGCGTGTGGTGTGTGTGTGTGGTGTGTGTATGTATATGTGTGTGAGTGTGTGTGTGTGTGTGTGTGTGCGTGCATGTGTGTGTGTGTGTGGTGTGGTGTGCGTGCGTGGTGTGTCGTGGTGGTTGTGCGTGGTGTGTGTGTGCGTGTGTGTATGTATATGTGTGTGAGGTGTGTGTGTGTTGTGGTGTATATGTGTGTGTGTGTGGTGTGCGTGTGTGTGCGTGCGTTGTGTGTGGTGGTGTGTGTGTGTGTGTGTGTGTGCGGTGGTGTGTGTGTGTGTGTGGTGTATGTATGTGTGTGTGTGTGTGTGTGCGTGATGTGTGTGTGTGGTGTGTGTGTGTGTGTGTGTGTGGTTGCGTGCTGTGCGTGTGCGTGCGTGCGGTGCGTGCCGTGCGTGGTGGCGTGTGAGGTGCGCTGTGGTGTGTGTTTGTGTGGTGTGTGTGCGTGTGTGTGTGTGTGTGTGTGTGTGTGTGTGTGTGTGTGTCTCTGTGTGTGTGGGTGTGTGTGTGCGTGCGTGTGCGTGTGTGTGTTTTGTATGTCACTTGTACAAAGCACAGTGTGTTACATTAACTTGAATGAAACGTGCGAATAATAATAAGAAGGTTTGTAGTCTGACACACGCTGTTGTTTTGATAGTTCGAGGTAAATAAAAGATCCACCTGACCTCTGACCTCTGGGGTCTTTTCTCTCTCTCTCCCCCCCCCCCAGTCCGCCGGCCCCGGCGAGGCCGTGGGCTCCAGGAGGAAGCTGTACAGCGCCGTCCCCGGCAGACATTTCGTGGCGGTGCGACCGTACGTCGCCCAGGCCGAGGGCGAGATCAGCCTGTACAAGAGCGACAGGGTCAAAGGTCAGCTTGTTGCCATGGTTACCTGTTTTTTCTTTTTTTTTTACATCACTCTGGGGGTCCACGGCACAGTCCCAGCCCCCCGGACCCAGTAAAACCCCCGTGCTGTCTCCCCCGCAGACCTGCAGATTTGAGCTTTTTTGAGTCAAAATTTCAAATGAAAAACCGTTTTTATCGACTTTTTCCTCCATTTTGTGTCTTTCCGCTCACGTTTTGTCACTTTTTTTTTTACACTTTTGTGTCTTTCTCCCGATGTTTTTGTCACTTTTTCAACGTTTCGTCGACTTTTTCTGAGCCTTTTGAAATTTTTGTGGATTTCCCCCCGAAACGTTTAAAGATATTTTTTTTGACATTTGTCACTTTTTTGGGACATTTTTGTCACTTTGTTTGGCATTTTTTTCACATTTGTTCCCATTACAGACACTTTTATTGACATTTGTCTTTTTTGGACTTTTTTTTTTTTACCTGAGAGTGTTTTGCAGCCTGTCGCGATGCGTTCACTGCTCCAGTTGACACCGTGATGACAAGACATAAAAGACATATTGTGCAGCCCTAGTTATTTTTGGATATGTCAGATTAGATTGGATTAGATTAGACTTTATTCATCCCAAAACGGGGAAATTTCCTTTTTTCTTCAATAGCAGCAAAAAACTAAAACACACAAGTAAACACACAAGAAATACAAGCAAACAATAGACAATGTTTATAAGATTGAAAGTAAGCAAAATGGCGTCAAATGAAGGTATTTTAAAGTGCGGTTGCCATGATTATACATTGACTCTATATCTATAATCCCCGTTATATTGTGTATATATAGAGAATCATGTGCCTTGATGCTGAATTACCTTCTATTCAGATGTTGCATTTGACTGAAGTGCTTTAAATGTTTTCCCGTATCATTGCCACTCCCTCCACCTCTCTCTCTCTCTCCCCTTCTCTCTCTCCCCCCCCCCCCCCTCGGCCCAGGCTGAGCATCGGGGAGGGGGGTTTCTGGGAGGGCGGCGCCCGCGGCCAGGTGGGCTGGTTTCCAGCCGACTGCGTGGAGGAGGCCCGGCCAAGGCCGCGACGAGAGGAGTGTAAGGAAGCTGGGGGGGGGGGGGGGGGGGGGGGGCATTGGCTCTAGTAGGACGCAAGGGATTGGTTGTGTGGGGGGGGGGGGGGGGGGGGGACATTATAGGGGTAGTCCACTTTATTGGGGAGAGAGTTGCGATGAAATGGCAAAAACACAGGAACACAAATTTAAAAGAAAAATAAGAGAAGATGACGACTTGAATACAAAAGCTTTGATAAAAGCAACAAAAGGTTCAAAAAAAAAATGTATTCAAAAAAGCGACAAAGGATTACGAGGTTGTCCCCGAAAAAATGTTTGTTTCCTGCATTCTGGAGAATTTTTATGTGACAATTTGTGGCTTTCGCTGATATGTGGCAGACGTCTTATTATGTAGGGGACAGGAATGCTGGGGGGGGGGGCAGTCTAAATTAATAAATAAAAAGTTAAAGATATTAAAGGAAAAAATTACAAAAACAACTACAAAAGCTCCAAAAACGTTTAAAATAGCAATAAAAACGTCATCGTAAAGCACTAAAACGTTGAAGAAAAGTTAGAAAACGTTGAAAAAATTGACATATTGACAATTGACAAGGGCGTAGTTTTTTTTTTGGGGGGGGGGGGGGGGGGGGGACATTATAGGGGTACTCCTCTTTTTTGGGGGAGGGACTTGATGAAGAAATGACAAAAACAGGAAAAATGACCCAAATTTGAAAGAAAAATTGTTTGAATGAAAGCAACGACTAAAATACAAAAGCTTTGATGAAAGCAACAAAAAGTCCAAAACAACCCCAAAAATTTCCAAAAAATGACGACAAAAGATCACGAGGTTGTCCCCCAAAATATTGGTTGGGGGGGCAGTCTAAATTAAGAAATAAAAAGTTAAAGATATTAAAGGAAAACATTACAAAAACAACAACAAAAGCTCCAAAAACGTTGAAAATAGCAATAAAAACGTCAACGTAAAGAACCAAAACGTTGAAGAAAAGTGACACAGACGTCCAGAAAACTACAAAAATGTCGCTGTAAAAAAAAATTACAAAAAGCCAAACCTGTTATTCTCCTGTATTGTTCAAAACCTTTTGCATATTCCAAACATCAGACGTACGGGGGATGTTTATATAAAGGAATCATGTGCATCTCAACAACTATGGATTAGAGAACGAGACCCTGTTCTATCGATGCATCCTGTAGAAAGAAAAGAACATAAGCTAATGCTAAATGCTAAATGCTAAATGCTAAATGCTAAATGCTAAAAGCTTCCTGAGGCGGTTTGATGGCACGTGGTCTCGTTTTCTCTCTCCAGTGCACTAGCTGCATGTGTCTCTGCTCGTCTCCCGGTCTCTATCCGTCCCCCCAGGCTGCGCTACGCTAAGCTAAGCGCTACGCTAAGCTAAGCGCTAC
>NW_022605575.1:251289-251364 GCF_008692095.1 Etheostoma spectabile
AGTCCAAGACAAGTCCAAGACCAGGACTAGTTAAGTCCAAAGAGGTTAGAGTCCAAGTCAAGACCGAGTCCAAAG
>NW_022605575.1:251374-252295 GCF_008692095.1 Etheostoma spectabile
CTGAGTCAAGACCGAGTCCAGGACAGAAAACAGGTCTTATGCATGACAGTATCAAGACCATCATTCTGGGTTTCACTTTCCCTCCAATATTAATATCAACATAATAAGACACCTGGACTCGGTCCAGACCAGAAGCCCATATTGGGCAAGACCAGTGGCCGAGACCGAGACAAGTCCGAGTCCAAATACTGGCGTGTCCGAGGCAAGTCCAAGACCATAGAAAGACGGTCTTGAGTCCAAGACCGGAGTCGAGTACTACAGCCCTGGTTGCATCCCAGGGAAGGAGTTTCTAAACAGTAAAACCAGAGAATGTCTAATTAGAGGAGAACGTCCACTCTCGGGAAAATGGCCGACTCACGGGCGGGTGTAGAATGAATGGAGGTCTATGGAGCTACACCCCTCAGAATCCACTTCGGTCTGGAAAGGACACGAGTCCTCATTCATTCAACTTTCGACCTGTAATCCACGTTGAACTTGCAAAAACTACAATAAAATCTGAGATTTCTCAACGACAATCAGGCAAAAGAGACAAATTTAGCCGTCTAGCTCCATAGACTCCCATTCATTTTGTTCAAATATGATATATAAATAAGGTAGCGAGCATTTTAAAAATATGACAAATGTCGAGATACACATGTATATACAGTATGCGTATCCCACACATACCCACACACACACACACACACACACACACACACAAACACACACACACATACCCACACATATACATCATATGCACACATACTCTATATTATATATTATATAATAAGTATATAACTTGATACCCATGTGTTTCATATCAAAATCTTCCTCTTCATAGGAGTCATTCAGTAAATGGAGGGGGGGGGGTCCTTTCATTGCGGACTTGTATTTTTTGTTTGATGAATGAATAAGAACCATTATATCGTTGGCAGATTCTGC
>NW_022605575.1:252320-256636 GCF_008692095.1 Etheostoma spectabile
AGGGGGGGGGGGGGGGGGGGGTTTGGGCGGCGGCCCCCTCCCGGGTTTAGCAGTTTGGATTCAACCGTTTATTTTTGGGATTTTGTTGGGGGGGGGTTGTCGAGTTCCGCAGCAGGGCTGGCTTGTTGTAGCGAGAGTAGATTGTGGTGGGTGGAGATCCGTGGCATGGGTTTTTTGTGAGGGGGGTGGGTTCGTTCTTGTATGTGACTTGACTCATGGGTAGTGAGGGTTGGGGACGATATTTGGGAACAGGCTAAGGTTTGTTTTTTGTATTGAAGTTGTATTTTAACCCGTCATAATGGTCAGCGTAAGGAGTGTTTAATTGTTTTTACTCGATGTGTCGTTGGGCCTTGGTGGGTTTACGATCGTTGCGTGAACGATCAAACTCTTCCTTTCATGAGGACTTGTTTTTTTGTTGATGAATTCGATACTTACAGTCATGAATTTAATTGCTCGTTTGGCATGGACTCTAGCCCGCACACGCTACGACACATCACACAATCATCCATAGCGGTAACCTAGCACCAGAGAACGCGGCACACCATCACACAAGCGCACACCGTGCGAGCGACCAGCGACAACCGCAACACGCACACGCAACACATCAACTAACAACACCATCAGCAGACACGCTACACAGCGTACACATCCGACGACATCTACGCCCTTGTTGTTCTGTCAACTCTGCTTCCTCTCTATGATGATCTGCGGACACATAGATAGACCAGCATATGCAGTTCAGTGCTATGCGAGTTGTTGACTTGTTTGGGGTATGAACCATGATCTATTTTTGCTCTCCTGTCACGAATGATGTTCCTCTCATCATAGCAGTACTTGACCCTTCGGACATACTAGTGACTGCTCTCTGCTTTCAGACAGACTCCTCTATCCTCAAAGAACTGTTTCGATGATAAACTCTGCCTGCCTGATCAAAAGGTCAAAATGAGGCAGGGCGCCAGTGGGGGGAAAAAGATCCAACGTTACATGGCCACCCTGGACCTAGACTGTCCTGACCAAGTAAGTATTAGTTTGAAAGCCCACTTCAACTATTGATAATAAACATACTACAATAAATGCAGTATACTTGGTCTCTCTCCCTCTCTTCTTTGCTAGTTGATCTGCGGTCGTTCATTTGCCACTGACAACTTTGTTTCCTATCTCGCTGACCCAGACTTCTTTTCTCTTACTCGCGACTCAGTCTCTCATGTCGCTTTGCGTCTTGTGAAAGCACATTTCTGTGGCAAAGTGTCGCAGTGTGTGTAAAAGTAAAATAAAACTTCCACGATTTTTTGATGTGTGTAAAAAAAAGCAGAAATGGACGGACATTGTTGATTGTTGAAGTGAATTTACGTAGAGATACAAGATTTTGTTGCTATTAGTTGCGTGCACAAAAGCCGAACTTTTTAAGCGTTGTATGCGAATCACTTCCATGTGATGTTTCGGATCAAAATGTGTTGAAAATCCGAGATTCGGAAAGTAGGAGGAGATAAAAATCGGTGTTCTGTTGTGGGTTTTATAATTTGGGGCTCTTAGTGTAAGTACCGTTTAATGATATCAATAGTTTGTGCGGCGGAGGGGGGGGTGTGACCACCCTCTCATTTAGATTTAGGGGAATCAAAGCGGAGGACGGGGCCGCTTGACCCGTACGGCACTTCCCCATACACGCGACCCGCCCAGTTGGGCTTTTACCATCCTGGTGCGGCACTGTATTCTGGACAGGGCGTGCATGCGTCAGTTCCGACGAATACTTGTTAGCACAACTCTTATGAGAGTCAAAAATATAATTTTTTGAAGCAAGGTTAGTAAACAAGACACAACGACAAAGTTCCCATTGATATGGGGGAAAAACAAGAAACTTTGAGATCCCATATACTTCCTCCATGCAAGATCGGATGGACGTATTTCATAAAACTAGTTTCGTATCTTACACTTATAATCAATAATAATACACATTAATTTCTACTTCTTATGTGTGCCTTATTGTAAGTCCACTAAAGGGCTGATCTCCACTCGGCAGGGGAGATAGCTGTTGTTGCTGGTGAGGTGGACCTGGAGTCCACTGGGGCGCTTACTCTGTAGAAAGAGTTAAACAGTACTGTCTTAAGATTTTCTTCTCATTTTGGGACAACATTTTTCGATGGTCAGTGCACCTTCTTCCAGCCCAGCATGCTTGCGCCTCCGCCAGTGGAACACTTGTGGTGACTGTGGGGATACGTGTTATTTTTTGTTGTTGTGGTGATGTTGTGTTGTGTTTTGTGTGTGTGTGTTGTTGGTGTGTGTGTGTTGTGTGTTGAGTGTGTGTGATGTTGTGGGGTGAGGAGTGGGAGAGAAAACACCTGAGAATCACCTGACAAAGATGACACTATATGAAGCACGGAATCAAGATGAGGATTGAAGTTTCTGTGGAATATAAAGAGTGTGCAACAGTGGTGTTGGAGAGACTATGTGAGATTAGGCATAGTGAGAAAAAAAGAGATGGAAAGAGAGGGAGAGAAGGGGAAGGGAAATGGAGAGAGGGAGGAGAGTGGGGTAAAGAAAAGGGGGGAGGGAGGAGAGACGTCGATCGGAAGATGGACATGCATAGATTGTTTTGAGCAAACACCCGAAAGGAGGGAAGGTATAGAGGCGTAAGTGAAAAAGGAGGGAGTGAGGCGGCAGACACCGGCGGACCCAATATGAGGTAAATGGTGATTGGGGGGCTGTGTGTTGGAGAGGGTAGAGGGAATAGGGGATCAACTGGACTACAATTGGCGGCGCTGCCTACCCTTTTTGTTCTAGTAATTTAACTTTCCTGCAAGCAAGGGAGAGAGAAAGAATGATGATAGAAAGAATCAGCATTTGGGTAAACGAAGACAGGTTGGGGGCATATTGTAGAGGACACACGATGAATTGATTGAACGATCGGTTCTACATGTTGTTGGTGGAAAAAAAGGAAAAAAATTATGTATGGTAATGAAATAAGTGATCGTCAGCGAGTTAATAGACTGTTCCAACAATGACATTAGAACAACATCCGTAGTGGTCACGTAACAAGACATCTTCAAGAACAACACACAGCAAACACAGACAGCAACACAGACACAACGTTGACGAACAGGGCGACTAACCGAGGATAAGACCTAATTCTGTTAATTGGTTGCCTCTTAGACATTCTACTCGAGAGGCAATTCAATGTACTGGGTTTTTTCTCTGAGACATTCTGATGACATTTAACACGTGTGTTCAGATGCTTCATCCCAGTCCCCGGTGACTGGGCTATTGGTGCTCAACATTGGTAGCTGCTATGTCAAACAGTTTAAAGACATCAGGACTGACGAGGGGCCCACGAAACACACACGCACACATGCAAATGCGTGCAAGCAACACAGGCAAACAAGCAGGAGTTTCAACACACACACACACACACACACACACACACACACACACACACACCCCCTCTGTTCATGCAGCATCTCTATTGACCTGTGACCATAGAAACCAGCCAGTTGCAGTTGCTATGGAGTGTGACTATGTTGGGGATAAAATACTTTTCTCTCTCTCTCTCTCTCTCTCCCTCTTTCTCTCTCTCCCTCTCTCTCCCTCTCTCTTGCTCTTTCTCTCTCTCCCTCTTTCTCTCTCTCCCTCTTTCTCTCTCTCTCGCTCTCTCTCTCTCTCGCTGTCTCTTTTTGGAATTCATTGGCAATAAACTTCCTTTTTTAGTTAAAAATGGAGGAATTCTGATTGTGAATGAAAGTAGAGATCCAATATTTTGTTGTAATTGCGAAGAGCGTTGTATGGAATCATCCATGTTATTTTGGATCAAAATGTGAAAATCAGAGATCGAAATGTAGAAAATGGGTTAAATTTGGGCTCAATGATAAGAGTTAATATTTCTGGGGGGGGGGGACCCTTAGATGGGGGGGGGCTGACCCGACCCAACCCGACCCCCCCTGGGATTTACACCTATGACGTACTGTAGCTGGCTGGCTTCGTTCCAGACGTAAAACTCTTAGTCAAAAATATAATTTTTGAAACGTTCCCATTGACTTGGGAAAAACACTGTTGATCCCAACTCCTCCATCCAGTCGGGCTTTCATAAAACTAGTTTAGTTACTTACATATATATATATATATATTTATACTTCTTATGTGCTTATTTATTCCACTAAGGGCTGATCTCCATCTCCAGGATAAATACTGTTGTGCTGAGTGGGACCTGGAGCCACCGCCGTCTACTCTGTAGAAGACTAAACAAATCTTTTATTTTATTCTCTATTGGTCGGTCATCTTCTTCCAGCCGCATTGTCCCTCCTCCAGTCTGACATTGTGGACTGTGG
>NW_022605575.1:256661-265286 GCF_008692095.1 Etheostoma spectabile
AGTGCCCTGGGGCTGTAATGATCGGTAGGGGTCGTCGTAACCGCGAGGATGCAGGGGTGTGGTGAAATGTGCGACGCCAGGCTACGTGGATGGTGTGATCGTGAAAAAATGGGCGTACTGTTGTGGTCGTACACTGTGAGAACTGCTCACTAACAGGGGGGTGTGGGTTTGCGCTGTTCGTGATCCACTTGGTTCTTCGCGCATGACAAGCGTAGTAGAAGGGACTGTTGTGTTGAGAGGGTGTGTGGGGTGTGTGGGTGTGTGTGGTCTTGAGAATGTTTGTTACGTGACCTACGAGTTGTGGGGAATGTGAGTGTGTGAACAGATGTCGAAGAACATTATTTTCTAAACAGACAAATTTTTGCCTTCACTGAAGACTCCTCTTTGCCCCGCTGTCTCGGCTCGCGCCCCCCATGCTTCACCTTCTCCCTTCCCTGCCCCGCTTCGCTCCCTCATCTCTCGTCCCTCCCCCCTTGGTCTCGCCGCTCCCTCCCACCCTTCTCGCCCTCTCTGCTCTCTTTCCTTTCCATCACAGTCCGAACACCAGCTGCACGCTTCACAGAAATTCATCCCTCTGCATCCGGCTTAGAAGTGTGCATCTTTGGGCAACATTCCCCCCCACAACACACACACACCACACACACAACACACACAACACACACACACACACACACACACACCCACATAACACACACACACACACACACAGAGTTACACACACACACACACACACACACAAACACACACACACATTAATCCAAACATGTAGTATATATGATTGGTAAGAGTCCAGTCCCACGGTCTTCACTCTGGGGGTCAACTCTTTTAAAAGTTGATTTTTACATCAAGTCTGATCTCCTTTGGCTGACTTTAGTCCAGTGGTTCCCAAAGTGGGGTCCTGTTTCAGAGGGGCCCCCATGCAGCACAAAGTGGGGTCCTGTTTCGGTGACAGTATTAATTATTGACATTATCATCAGCAATGAGAAGAGACAGGGGGGGGGGGGGACTTGTTTCTTAACCCCCCCTCCCTCTATCTCTCTCTCTCTCGTCCAATCTCGACCTCCTCTCTCTCTCTACTCTCTATCTTCCTCTCTCCTCTCTCTCTACTCCTTACCTGCGTCTAGTTTATAAAGCTGACCCTTGAGGACATTGGCCACAGGGAGATCATTCTACACTAGACCACATCCAAACACCAACAGGTCCTGATGTCACAAATGGAGCACAGTATGTGCGCCCATAGCAAGAGCACCCGACCGAAAGGCAATGTAGTCTGAGTTGATGTGTGGGTGGTGCTCTGTCGAATGTGTGAGTGTGTGTGTGTAGTCGGCTGTGCGCTCTCGCGGTCCGTAGCAGTGGCAATCGGACTGTGTGTGTGTTTTTGTGTGTCTCTGTGGGCTGGAGTCGTGCGTACTGTGTGCGCTCGGTGTATGTGTCCGTGAATCGTGCGTAGTCGTGAGAGTGTGCTTTGTTTCCCTATACGTTTTCTTTTGTGAGTGGTGTGTGTGTGTGTGTGGCTGGGTGCTGTTGTTTTCTGTCCCCCCGTTCCACCCTTAGTGGCGGGTGCGTGTGCTGTCGTGTGTGATGTGTGTGTGGTGTGTGCAAGTGTGTGTGAGTGCCATGGTGAAGCGCGTGTAAGCGGCGCCTGTGGTGACGCGGTTTCCCTGCCTGTGTCCCTGCTGTGTGTGCCCCCTGTGCGTGTGTGTGTGATGTGTGTAGTGTGTCTTTGCCTGTCGTGTGTGTGTGTGTGTGCACGTGACTCGCCTGCAATCAGACGGGCTTTCCCCCCCCCCCCGTTTCAAAGGCGCAGGGGTGCCGGATGTCGCGCCACACAGTTGTATTGGCTGATTGTGAGAAATAACCGGCAACTGCGAAATGTATGACAAGTTACGACTAGCTTCCACTATGGCACAGTTTAGACAGTCTATGACATTGATCTAGCACCCCACTTTGAACAGGTATCCTGATAGTATGTCAACCAACAACATGGCAGTATTGTTTGTTGTGTACCACATCAAATGACAACGAGAGGAAACAGTTCATGGCCCTTTCTGATCATTTCAGTTATATGCTGATCCCGATTCCCAGGGTATTGCGTATTGTATGGCTAGGGAATCGCCCGAATTTTGCGATAGTTTTTTTTTTTAGTTTTCTGTCTCATGGAAACAGTAATTGTGTCATGTGAAAGGGCTGGAAGAACACACACACACACACACCACACACCACACTACTTTACACACACACACACACACACACTAACACCACACACATTTACTTATAACACCTTTAATCTTCTTTTAATCTTCCTGCGGTATACTTGACCTGCTTCCCCCCCCCCCCCCAACCATCCCTCCAGTATAAACAAATTGGTCTTAATGATCATCTTTAATGACCTGAGGCCGCGTTGTAGACCAGCCCTCATATAGCGCCCGTCCCAAAAGACATCCGTTCCAGGTCCCCAGAGACGGCAGATTGGGGGACGACAGCCGGCCCTGCAACATGTATCAGGTAACGATTGCTTGTCTCCCCTGAGGATATTCCCCCGTACCCACTTGGTACAAGTATGCCGTCCCCACCCTGCCAGTATTCTCCGCCCCATCTCATTCTTTCTTCGCCGTCTGTTCCCTTCACCTGCATGCTCCAGTGTAGAAGTTAGAGTGAACCAGGACATGCAGGAATGACTAATGGCCTCCGGGCGCAGGACAGCCTAGAGGAGACCCGGAGGTCCCCTCCGACAGACACACAAACACACACACACACACACACACACACACACACACACGCACACACACACACACACACTACACACACACACACACGCGCAAACACACGAACACACACACGCACACCTACCCACGCCACACACGCACACACACACAACACAGCACGCACACTACGCACACACACACACCACCACACGACTACAAGACCACACGCACACACAAACAAACAAACACACACACACACAAGCCACACGCACTATGACCACATCACCACACAGCACACACACGCACACACACGCACACACACGCCCGCCACAACACATCAGCGCACACACTTATGCAACACACTGTAACACACACGAACACGCACACCCCACCCACGTCACGCACACACACCCACACACACGCCACTACTACCCGCCGCACACACAACCCGCATGCATAGCCACCCACTACCGCCTGCACGGTTAGCACACGAGCCCACTGCACGCACGAAAACCGCTTTGCACACCACACGCCAACAACCACACGCACGCACACATAAATTACGCAACTTTACACACACACTTACCGCACGCACACACGCCCATCACTCGCACCTCCCACGAGCACACACGCACTCATTCACGAACGCACCACAACATGAAATCTGTGGTACTATTAAACCGACTCACACAACAGCACAGAATGCATTTTCTCCCGCCACGTTTAATATTGGCAGAACAGGTTTTTCGATTGATACAAAGATGTTCAAAGTGATGGCTCGATGGTTGTTTTCTCACGTAGGTAGAGCAGGACCGACCACGTGTACTTATACCGGTTTACGCGCCCCCATAAACGCAGAGGCTTGCAGGCCGTTCGACACCTCCGCCCCTGTTGACACATTTTTTGCCAGCCTGTCCCATGTCTGTCCCCTGTCCTCAATCAACTGACATTAAAGGAGAAAAACCAAGACTCAATATGTTTAAAAAACATCAACCAAAAGGAGATCAACAAAACTGCAGATGCCCTAGAATCGCAAAACGCTGACCCTGTAAAGTCTGCCACTCAAGGACGACTGTACGGAAAGACCACCTATGTCGACGTCCAAGACAAGCCAAGACCCAGAAATAGTTAAGGTCCAAAGAGGCGGCCCCCCGACCGGGGGGGCGGTGAGTGGTTAGAGTCCACAACGGCAACGACCGAGAGCTCCAAAGAGGTTTGAGTCTCGAGTCAATGACGACTGTGTGCGCCAGGATCAGAAAACAAGCTGGGTTCTTATGGCATGCACACTAGCTACCTCACAAGACCATACATTACTGGCGCAGTCTTCTATTTTTCTCTGTCCCACTAATCATATATTTAATCTATCAACATAATAATGACACTCTCTTGGATCTCGACGTCTTCAGATCCAGAAGCCCAATTACTTGGTGACCAAGACCAGTGCCCTTGAGACCAGAGACAACGTCCCGAGGTCAAATAAAATTATCGGCTGTCGTCCGAGTTTAGCAACATGTACCTAAGTAAACATAGCAAAGACGGTCTTGCACGTTTCCTATAGAACATGGGACGTAGAGCTACAACAAATACTCTTTCCTGCCCATGGCTATGACATCCCAGCGGAAGGATGTTTCTAACAGTAAAACCAGAGAAATGTATACCTATTTAGAGTGGCGCGGAATTCGGCACACCCTCTCGGCAAAAGTGAGTTTTTCCACATTTTCCCCGTACAATCACCTTTTCCACGGCTTCGAGGGTCTTGTTAGAATGGAATGGAGGCCTATGGAGCTACACCCCCAGAATCTACTTCTCGGTATCGCGCAAAGCGACCACGCAGTACCTCATGCATTCAACTTCCCGACCGACCGTAATCCACGTCTTGAACATTGCAAATAATTATACCACACTCAAACTCTCGAGTACTTTCTCAACGACAATCACAGCAAAGAGACTTACACATTTAGCCCGTCTTAACTTTGTAGCTCCATAGAACCCATTCATTTGTTCAAATATGATATATAAATAACGGTAATGCGAGATTTTTTTTTTTTTTTTAAAAATTTATGACAAAGGTCGAGATTACACATGCTGTTATATTTTTATCATGTTTTTATTTGTGCTGTCACCCAAATATATATTCCCACACACACTTTTATTCTAAACATCACCCTACACCACACACAAACACACACACAATACCAACACCCAATACCCACCGACAATATGAGACCCCCACACAGTACTCCTGCCAATTATTTCTTAGATATAATAAGTACCTATTAACTAAGCTTGATACACCATGTGTTTCATATCAAAATCTTCATCTTTCCATTTTACCAGACCCAGCGACCCTATTCATGTTACAATCTGGTTATGCGGGTTGGGGCCGGGGTGTCTGTTATTATGTGACGCGGATTGGGGGGAACAGCATTCGTTTTTATGAATTATTTAATAATTGGCGATGCTTTTAATTTTGTTCAAAGCGCTTTTACCGCGGACTCCTTTTTCTGTTTACGATTTTCCCCGTATCTATAATCCGAGACATCCGTTCAACTTTTCATGCAGCCGACCCTTGTTATTTTTTGTTTGATGATTATGAACTACAGACTACAGTATTACATCGTGCAGATCTTCTGCCACACACGCACACACACACACACACACTACCTTACACCTTACAGCTTGCCCCTATATAACACACACCTCCCCACCCAGTCCTTTGCTTTAACCACACGACCACTACTGTCACTACATTGCCACACGCAACACACACAATCACACACACACCACACCACACACCACACACACCAACACCACTTCCCCGTTCCTCCTTGTTCAGCAGCATCTTAGTTGACTGGACCATTTTGTAGAACAGGCACTTAGCAGTTGCACTATCCTCGCGATGCGTATTGTAACCCTGAGACTGTGTACTTGCTATTGTTGGGCGACTCACAAATATATTTTTTCCTACTGCTCTTCCTCTCTCTCTCTCCCTCCTTTCTCTCTTCCCTCTCTACTCCCTCTCTCTGACTTTTTCTTGCCCTCGTTCGCCCTTATCCCCTTCTTTTCTCCTCGTCCTTATTCTCTCACGTCTACTACGATCTCTACTATCATACTCTAGATGTATCTTTTTGAACGCCCATGGCTTTAATGAAACATCCTTTTTTAGTTGTAAAATTGGAGCGAATTCTGATTTGAAGAATAGCGTAGACGATCAATATTTTGTTTTGTGTAAATGGACGACAGACGCCGTTGCGGACTGGTATCATTTCCATTGGGTATTTGTTGGATCAAAATGTGAAACTCATTCCGATGATCGAAAATTGAATGTAGAACACCACTGGTAGAACCCGACTGTCCTACTGTCTCCTCCTACTCTACCAGTTCGCGGTCCCCCTTATCTATTATGTGAACTAAGAGAGCTAATAGTTCATGGGCGCGCTCCTCACCCTGCCTTCGGGGCGACCCACTTAGATTGGTGGCGTGGGGCTCCCCTTGCTACCTTGGACCCAACCTACGACCCCCACTGGGATCTTTTACACCTATGCACGTTACTCGTAGCATAAGTTCGTCTGGCTGCCGTTCAGACGATACAAACTCTGTAGATCACAAAAATTTTTCATTAATTTTTCGTCAAAGGTGCCATTGACTTTTCTAGGGCAAAACTTATGCTGTGAGCCCAACTCTCCATCCTAGTTGCTCCCCACGTTACGGGACTTTGTGTCATAAACACTAAGTTTTTAGATTATCCCCTTACATATTATATATCATATTATATCTTTCTTTTCTCATACTGCACTTATTTGTATGCTTTATTGTATTTACACCTAAGCGGCCTACTTCCCTGACCCATTATTACATAATCTCCAGCCCGATAATATATTTTACCCCCCTCTTGTTGGCATGAGTGGGACCATGGAAGTACGACCGCCTACATAATGTACTGTAGAAGAAATAAACAAAGACTAATTTCATTTTTAGTACTATATTGGTTATGAGTCATTACTTCTTTTTTCCAGCAGCCCATTGTCCTACTCCTAGTCAGACATTTGCGCGGACTGTGGGAACTGTGTATGTGTGTGTGTCGTGCTGTGTGTTGTTGACTGTGATGTGTGCCTTGGTCCTTCCCTTACCAGCCACTTTGATATGCCCATTTCCCCCCCCCTGTGTAATGTGCTTATCTGTGTGTGCGGTGCCCCTTTGTAGTGCCGTGTGTGTAGTGTGTTGGTGTGTCGTGTTCCCCCCCTCCCTTGCCATCCGTGTGTGAGCTGTATTTTCGCTTCCCTTGCCCTTTTTTTTTTCCCTTTTTGTGGGAGAAATGCTTCCCTCTGCAAAGATGACCAATCTAACCGGATCAGAGGAGCTGAAGTTTTGTGCACAGTAGTGAAGCTATTCGCGCGTGGTGCTAAGTACTGTTGCTGCAGAACAGGATTCTCTTTCTTTCCAATGAACCAGAGACGACGATGGGAGAGAAAGGGAGGAGGGAAGAGGTAGAGAAAGGTGGGGAGGGAGCAGAGAGTATGGATGACGAACTAGCGCCGGCGCCTTCCGGAGAGCCCGATTCCATGTGAGAGGATTGAGGGAGAGAAAGGGTCGCCGGAGGAGAAGAGAGCGGCCTGGGGCAAGAGGTTTACGTCTTCCGATGAAAAGGCAACAAATTGTCTGTTTATGAGAAATGTTACTTTCGTTATCCATCTGTTTTCCCTCCAAACCAACGCACACATTAAAAACATCCGTCTCCCCCAGGGCGTCATCGTTCCCTAATTGTAACATCGAAGCACACACACACTATTTCTTCCCCCTACACCACACATCCACCACACCACCCCACAACACACACCCATGCGCGCAGCCCACGCACACACAGTCACACACACACACGTCATGCGCGCAAACACACGACCACACTGCCACTGCGCACACACACACACACACGCAGTTACACACCCAAACCCACTTATTGGGCACGCCCTTTTCTTTCCCCAAAGCAACAACCCCCATGCTATTAGCCGCACAACACACAAACCACACATCACAGAGTTTATTTCACACACACACACACAACACCACAAACACACACACCACATTTAATCCAAACATTTCTGAATGTTATATAGGATGGCGTAAGACGCCTCCAGTCCCCCACCGGTCGGACACTCTGCGGCGGCTCAAATCTTATTTAACCCGTGATTTTCTTCCTACATCAACGTATGATCTCCCCCTTTTTTTGGCTGATTTATTGTCCCTAGTAGCCCGTCAACCACAAAGTCGGTGGTTCCAATGATTTCAGCCGAGGGACCCCCCACATGCCAGACACAAAGTGGGGCTCACTGGTAGATTTGCGGCCGCCCACCCCGCTGCCCCCCCAGCCACAAAGTGGAGATCTGTTTCAGCAGGTTTGCCCCCCCCCCCGACTGCACAGCACAAACAGTGGGGTCCCGGTTTAAGAGCGGCCCCCCATGCCCCAGCACATAAGTGAGGTCCTGCTTTCAGATTTTTGGGCCCCCGCCCCTGCAGCACAACCAGTGGGGGCCCTCTCCTGTTCAGAGGACCCACCGGCACATCCGTGCCAGAAACAAAGTGAGGCGTCATTGATTTAGAGTATGGGCCCCCTCGTGCACGGGTACAAAGTGGGGTCCTGTTCATTGCAGGGGGCCCCCGTGAAGCCACAAAGTGGTAGGCTTCATGTTTCAGATTGGCGGCCCTCCGTGCAGCACAAAGTGGAATCTAGCTCCTTTTCTCTCATATTTCCATACACTATCATAACAAAATGACAGAACGTTAATGACTATGACTATACTCAACACGAGATCCTAAATGAGACCTTCCCAGAAAGGGCCCGCCGCGCAATTCATGCCCTCTTAGCCACGCCCAACCTGAGCCAGGTTGTACCAGACGACCCCCTCCCAACTCCGCCCCCCCA
>NW_022605575.1:265311-265915 GCF_008692095.1 Etheostoma spectabile
CCCCCCCCCCCCCCCCGCCCACTCTCAGCACCTGAAAACAAAAAGGAGCAGAACATGACAGGTCGGCAGATTGGGAAGGGCCGTCACACAAAGGTGGAAATGGTGTTATCGGATTGGAGGCAGCTCTGTGTCATGTGCATCTTCTTTACGTGCTGTTTGCCCCGGGGCAGGACAGTTTAACTGCCCCACAGGACAGCTGCCCTCCATTGATTTGCTCTTGTTGTTGCTTAACAAACGGGACGGGGATATTGATCTCCCTCCGCTGTGTTTTGGCAGATTCCCGAACGGACCGCGCTGACAGACGGAAGCTCTTCAGACACTACACGGTGGGATCCTACGACAGCTTCGACGCCTCCAGGTAAGGCCTCACACAGGTGCTCGGTTTCAGATCTGCTACATAAATCACAAACATCATAAATTAAAGACAGTATTCTTTCACACTTTTGCTTCATTAGAGATTGTTCTATTAATACCAGGAGGTTGTCCTAACATGACATCGACATGCTAAATCTACTATGTCGAGCTGTCAGTCAACTTTGGGTGGAAATATGACAGAAAATATGGGAAAAAGCACATTATGTCCACTTTAAGGATCATTTTCTGT
>NW_022605575.1:265925-266136 GCF_008692095.1 Etheostoma spectabile
TAAAAACAGCTTTAAACCAGAACATTTCAGAGGAGCTGAGAGATGTTTGTCCAATCTGAAAAGTGTGGTCTTTAGTCGTACAACTTTCCACTGTTCTTGAGTTAAAAAAAGGGAAAGTTGTAGTAGGAAAAGAGGTAAAAGGGTAACTTCAGGGTTTTATAACCCTATTTTCCCATGGTTTTGTGTTTAAGTGACTGATGGGAACAACAAC
>NW_022605575.1:266146-268411 GCF_008692095.1 Etheostoma spectabile
CAAATCTTTGAGTTATTAAGTGAGATACAAGCTGTAATGTAACGTTATTGGGCAATTGTGCACCTTCGATTTACATCCACAAAAAAATGCTGTGTTTGCTGCCAACAGGCTCAGATTATTATTATATGATATACTATATTATATTATTATTATAAGTGTCTGACATCATTATGGAAAGGATCCCTGCAGAGATACACCTTTATGTTAAAGAGTATTTCTAGAACATGAAACAGCCGCGAAATCACCATCACCAAACCCACCAGACTGCATGCAAATAAACAGTAATTTTATCATCGTATAACACACTTCATTCACAATGTCTACATAGAAAAAATAAAACTCACAAGCTTTTAGAGGTTTTGTCTTTCCATTGTTCCAACAATCACCACTCTGGTCTGGTTGAAATAAACCTTTTAATTCACTCATTTACATGTGGAAATATGCTGCTCCATACACGCTTAAAGTGCTGTTTATTTACATGGAGTCTGGTGAGTTTAGTGATGGTGATGTCGGGGCTGTTTCATGTTAAACAAAAAGGGTTTTACTCTTCAACATAAAGGTCTATCTCTGTAGGGATTCTTCCCATAATGTTGTCAGACACTTAGAATAAAAATCTGAGTCTGTTAGCTGCAAAAACAGAACTTTTAGTGGACAATTGACCAAAACTTCTTGTTCACATCTGGTACTTAAAGCCCATTTTGCAAGTTTAATTTTGTAACGAATTTGTGCAATTTGCTTGTTGCTAATACATATTTGAACTGTTATCCATTGTATCTGATGGTGTTGGATATCGCAAAACTGAAGATAATACGAAAAGGAGGCACTTTTTTACAGTGTTTTCTTTTTTTCCCCCACAATGCATCTGTGGTTATTCTGCTGGACTCTTCTGTCACATCCACTTCAACACAAGCTCCATTAGAAACAAAGATGGATGTGTCTCTCTTTATGGGTGTGTGTGTGTGTGTTTCTATGTCTGTGTGTGTGTGTGTGTGTGTGTGTGTGTGTGTGTGTGTGTGTGTGTGTGTCATGTGTGTGTCTCTATGTCGTGTGGAGTGTGTGTGGTGTGTGCTCAATGTTGTGTGTGAGTGCTCATGTGGTGAAGCTGTCTGTGTAGGGCTGCTGTGGTGGGCGTGTTGTCTGCTTTGTCCTGCTGTTGTGCCCTGTGCTGTGTGTGTGATGCCTGTGTAGTGTGTTTTGCCTGTCGTGTGTGTGTGTGTGTGTGTGGGTGTAATATCTGTGGAATGACAGTCAGCTGCATTCCTCGACAACAACACATGCATTCACAACTAATCTAACCTCATGTGTTTTGTGCTGCGTGCTGCGGCGTACTGTGTGTGTGCGTGCGTGCGTGGTGCGTGCGTGCGTGTGTGGTGCGACACATTGCGCTTATATTTTCTCCATCGGCAAGCAAATCTGATTTTAAAAGAATCAATCCCCACACCAAGTGTCCTCCAGCGACAGGAGTGTGAATGAGAGCTGTTTTGATCACACCACCGGAGTCTTCCTGTTCGGCATCATCATAGCAGGTAGCCCGAGCAGCAGCAGGAATTGCACTCTCACCTCTCCGTCACAACTTGTAGGCCCACATGCGCAGTATCTTGGGTAAACAATACGCCGAGTAGGGCGGGGAGGGAAATACGAAGCGGCACGAAAAATGGTTCCACAACTCATGGGTAACTGTAAGGGGCTGGCGTCGATCCCAATAAGTTATCAGGGAACTACGAAGAAGGAATATGAGATAGCTTACATGAAATGGGTCAGCATATAAAAGGCCGTAGTGCACCAAAGAGGAGAACACCGTGAATGTGAGGGAGGTACGGGAAATGTTGTGCGAAGATTCTGGTGAGGCATCCTCTAGCAACATGGATCGTCTTGGCGCTGCGTCAGCCTTATGCCTTTGGTTGGTCCTAGTACCTCTCGTACACGAGAGTCTGGGGGGAGGCCTCGGGGAAGCCCCAGGACTAGTGGAGCGACGTCCAGTTTGGAGGATGCCTCGGGAACGATCCCAGGGCCTAGGTGGAGGGACGTCCCAGCTGGGAGGAGGCCTCGGGAAACCCGGACTAGTGGAGGCCACGTCCAGCTGGGAGGAGGCCCGGGGAAGACCCAGGACTAGGTGAGGACGTCCCCTTGTGAGGAGGGCCTCGGTGAGACCCCGTACTAGGTGGAGTGACTTCCGCTGGGCAAGGCCTTCGGGTAAGACCCAGAAAACTGTGGGAGGTTTAATGTTCCTCCACCTGGCCTGGTACGCTCGGTATCCCCCAGTCG
>NW_022605575.1:268436-268634 GCF_008692095.1 Etheostoma spectabile
GGGGGCTGGCGTCTCCCTTAGAGATCGGGTGAGAAGCTCAGTCCTCCGTCCAAAGGAGCCAGTTGAGATGGTTCGGGATCTGGTGAGGATGCCTCCTGGGGGGGTCCCTAGGGAGGTGGTCCAGACACGTCCAGCTGGGGGGAGGCCTCGGGGAAGACCCAGGACTAGGTGGAGCGACGTCCAGTTGGGAGGAGGCCT
>NW_022605575.1:268918-271242 GCF_008692095.1 Etheostoma spectabile
GGTTGATGTGGCTCGGGAAAGGGAAGTTTGGGGTCCTCTGCTGGAGCTGCTGCCCCCAAGACCAGATACCGGATAAACGGATTAAGATGGATGGATGGATTTTGACCATTTACATGTTTTGCACCCTAAAGCTAACTCCACACGACGAGTTATCAGATCTATGACCATACTTGCTAAACAACTGGCTGTTACAATACACTGTAACAGTACATGTGTATTCATAGTTTTACTGTAAAATATAAACACTGGTGGGTTTAGCGATAGCAATTACAGGGAGATCTTACTCTTTAACAAAAATAACCATCTATGTAGGGATCCTTTCCATATTATTGTCAGACTCTTAGAATAATAATCTGAGCCAGTGGCAAAAACATCACGTTTAGTAGACGTATTGTAAATTGAAGGTGCGTAATTGCCCATTAATGTTACATTTCAGCTTGTTTAGCCGCTGCAGACTGCAGCAGTCTAGCTCAACACTGAATCCATTTCAAAGATTGTTGTTCCCATCGGTTACAGAGACACAAAAACTTAGGAAAATAGGGTCCAGCTGTGAAAAATACCGGTTTCCCTTTAATACAAAAGAAGTAGAGCAGTTAGTTTTTATAGTGGCAGCAATATGTTGCTGCAAAATGTCTCAATGTGTTTGTGTCTGACTCCTCAACGCTGCATGACCTGATGATGTAAGACTAAAACCTCATCTTGACAATTTTAAAGTTTTATGCACTCAGATGGTGTTCAGGAGCTCTCTTCTTTTCCATTACTCTTCAAATCTGACTTACGAACAGGCAATCCCTCCTTGCTGACTGATTCTGCAGCAGGCTGAGATGGAGAGGGAAGAAAAGCCAGATGTGGATTTTTTCGTACATGATGCATCAGCTCTCTGCTGTCTAAGATTAAGTGCTGATGATGCTGGTGCCCGAGGACTCTTTGTAGAGTCACACGGTAAAAGTGAAAGCATGCGGAGGAAGGAGCCGGTGACTGGGAGTACTCTGTCGCATTCAAAGCATGAGAGGTTAGAAGCTCACAATGACGGATTTATTGTGCATCCTTTACTCCACCAGCCATCAGTCATGCAGCATAAGTGCAGCTCGTGATTGTCTAACCACTGTGCCCTCGAGCCAGACCTTCAAACGCTAATAACAAGTTTCACTTTGGACAGCAGGAGATGAATGTCCAACACACTCTCACTTCCAATTCGTCAAATACTGATGCTTGGTCAGGACCACTTGGGATAATTTTTCATTAGGAAAATATCGTGGTTGGGGTCAACAAATGTTTAAATCAGTGTTTGTAATATAACTAGCTAAAAGTGATGTTTAAACAGTTCACATTAATAGCTAAAGGTGATGAAGAAACGGTTTAAATAGAATTAAAGGTTAAAATAGTTAGACAACCGGTTGAAATAGTTAGCAAACTGTTGAAATAGTTAGCAAACTGTTGAAATAGTTAGCAAAATGACGGATTATTGTGCTTCCTTACTCCCCGAGCCATCAGGCATGCAGCATCAGTGCCGCTCGTGATGGTTAACCGGGCCTCGAGCCAGACCTTCAAAAGCTACTCCCCCAGTTTCCCTTTGGGACCGCAGGCGGAGATGAAGGTCCACCACACTCCTCCCTTCCAATTCGTCCACTCCTGCTGTCTTGGTCAGACCCTTGGGCTGAAGTTTTCCTTTAGGAACACTATCGTCGGTTGGGGTCAACCAAGTTTCCCTCCGCGGTTTGTACTATCCCTCGCTAAACAAGTGATGTTTTAAACAGTCCCATTAATACTAAGGTGCTGAAGAAAACGGTTTTAAAAGCATTACAGGTAAAATAGTTATGAAACGGTTGAAATAGTTAGAAATCCTGCTTTGAAATAGTTAGCACAACTGTTGAAATCGTTCGCAATGTGAAATAGTTCGCAACTCGTCTGAAATAGTAGCAAAATCAGTTGAAATAATACGCTGTTTAAATAATTAGCCAACTGTTGAAATAGTTAGCTAGCTGTTGAAATAGTTAGCCAGCTGTTGAAATAGTTTGTTGAAATAGTTAGCCAGCTGTAGAAAATAGTTTACACCCCTGTGTCTTGAACAATAGTTAGCCAGCTGTTAAAATAGTTAGCCAACTGTTAAAAAGTTAGCTAGCTGTTGAAATAGTTAGCCAGCTGTTGAAATAGTTAGCCAACTGTTGAAATAGTTAGCCAGCTGTTGAAATAGTTAGCCAACTGTTGTGAAATAGTGCAGCTGTTGAAATAGTTAGCCAGCTGTTGAAATAGTTAGCCAGCTGTTGAAATAGTTAGCCAACTGTTGAAAGCGTTAGAAAGCTGTTTTGAATAGTTCGAAAAAC
>NW_022605575.1:271267-273055 GCF_008692095.1 Etheostoma spectabile
TGTTGAAATAGTTAGCCAGCTGTTGAAATAGTTAGCCAGCTGTTGAAATAGTTAGCCACCTGTTGACATAATTAGAAAATAGTTAGCCAACTGTTGAGCTAATTGTTAAAATAGATGGCTGAGTGATGGATAAATAGCCTAGAAACCTACAGTGTGTCTCAAACGTAGCATGTCCGTACACTCGTACACTTTGTGCACTACGTACTGACTTGCATAATGCGTAAATTTCGACAGAGGCTCAAATCGTGCACGGCCACGTGCACTTACCAGAAATGACAATCACAACATTTCACCCGTTGTTCTTCTTCTTCTGTAGAATTGTGAATTTCACCAGTCTCCTATGGTTTTGGGGTAAAAATGCATTCCTGCTTTGATTTTGATATTTTAGTAGTAGAATGATTGCTGATCAAACCACCTGCTGGAGCCATTACACCACTTTGTTTTGTTTGTATAACCACGTAGCCTACACGTTGGTTATGACAATTAATCTGCAGTTTTATGTTTGAGCACTGGGTGCAACATATGGGAAAGCATAAAGCATAAAGCTAATCAACCACAGGTGCACAGGTGTGTGGAAAACAGGGGAAGCATACAGCTTTTCACCGTGTCAGGTCTGTGTCACGGCATGATTTGTATGCATGAGAAATTGACTATAACTAAACCAGAAATTCAATTAAATGGATTGTAATGCTAAGCAGGCCGTCAGGAGGACAAATGGGTCACAGCACCGGAAGACAGACAGATTGTGGACATTGGTTATTGGGACGCAGAGCATGCATCCAAGCAGGGTCCCACCTCATTGGCCTAATGTAGGAGTTAATGAAAGACTCAAAACCAACTTTAAAATAACCCCAAATTCATGAAAAATGATTAACAATATCCCCTTTTAGATAGTGAATACTGTTGCGTTTGGAACTTACATTGGGAACTGATTAAGGGGTATGCTAATTGATCAGAAAGCTCCGGCGGGTTGAGGGGTGCAGGTGTTCCCATCATTTTACCTGCCGTCTTAACCAGATTACAAATCTGGGTTTTAGATTTTACTGTCAAATTCCCAAACCAGCTGGTAATACAAACGACGAACTGATATACCACCCCCACCACACCACCCCCCCCCACCCGCACCCCATCTATTGTATCTGGGTATGTCTGCGTCGTCTGTTGTCTGTCGTCTGTATGTATGTAGGTGAATGTCTGTATGTATGTATGCATGTATGGACAGTATGTATGTCTGTTGTTCTGTGCTGTTCGGTCTGTCTGCTGATGTATGGTACAGTATGTAGGTATGTCTGGCGTCCTGTCTGTCTGTCTGTCTGTCTGTTGTTGTAGTCTGTCTGTATGTCTGATCATGTATGATTTATGCATGTAGGTGCAGTATGTCTGTCGCGTCTGTCGTCGTGTCCTGTATTCTGCTAGCTCTGTATTGTAGTTAGGCTGTATGTCGTCTGTTTCTGTCTGTCTGTCTGTATGTGTAGTGTTTATGTCTGTTGTACTGCTGCTGTAGTGTGTGTAGGTAGTTGATGCTAATAATTCTGTCTGTCTGTCTGTATGTCTCGCATGTGTAGGTTGTCGTCATGTCTGTCTGTCTGTCGGCCTGTCTGGCGCTGTCTGTCGTGTCTGTCGGCTCTGTATCTGTCGGTAGTCTGTCGGTCTGTCTGTCTGTCTGTCTGTCTGTCTGTCTGTATGTATGTATTGTCCTCTCTGCCCTATGTCCTCCACCCCCCCGATTGAGTAGTTGTAGAGTCTGATGGCATGGGGGACAAAGGAGTCCTTGAGTCTGTTGGTCCG
>NW_022605575.1:273065-273427 GCF_008692095.1 Etheostoma spectabile
GGGAAGGAGCAGCCTTCCACTGAACCAGTTTTTGACGAGTTGGGGGGTCAGCTGGACTTGGAACAATCGACCATTACATTGCATTGCATTGCATTGGATACAGAAACCTCTCCTCGAGTCTATAAATACACTGCGGCCTCCCACGGTGGAGCCCAGATTGGGGCGGCGTGCACCCTGGGGTGAGCCTGCACTTCATCCCATGCAGCCGGTCCAACAGCGAGTCCCTGACCTATTGAAGATGCCCCCATGTCAGATTTTGGGGGGATCAAGGTGTGATTATCAGCGGCTGGCTGCCCACTATGGGCCAGAGGGTGTGTGTGTGTGTGTGTGTGTGTGTGTGTGTGTGTGTGTGTGTGTGTGTG
>NW_022605575.1:273872-277564 GCF_008692095.1 Etheostoma spectabile
TGCGTGCGTGCGTGTGTGTGCGTGTGAGTGTGTGTGTGCGTGTGAGTGTGTGCGTGCGTGCGTGTGTGTGTGGGTGTGTGTTTGTAAGGGAATGCTGGGAGATAACCTTCAGTGTATCAGCAGTGCGGGCCTTCTTCCTCTCTAGACAGATTGCGTTGCTAAGGGAACTGTTGCTAGGATGGCTGTCGCACCTCTCTCTTTCTCTCCTTTTATTCTCCTCTCTCTCTCTCTCTCTCTCTCTCTCTCTCTCATCCCACGTGTCTATTCAGTGTAATCCTTGCACCTAATATAAGCTGAATGATGCACCCGTACAGACAACACCTCAGGCTGGAGGAGCACCTCTCCTCTTCTCAGCTCCGCTTCACGACTCTGAGCCGTGATCACTGCAGGAAATCAGAGACGGAACGTACCATTTTATGCGTATTTCAGAAAACTAAGACCTGCGGGTGATAAACACTCCCCCTGGTTAACATGTCAGATTAGACATGGTATGGCTGAGTCAAACTTCAAGAGGTTCCCTTTCATTTTGTAGTAATTGTTGTGTCGTAGTATAGCTTCACCAGGGTTTAGGAGGGAGCCGGGGGGGGGGGCACTTTGTAACACATGTTATATTGCTGGCCTAGCAGCTAGCGTGGCACGCCATTATTCTCTGCTTCTGACTGGCTAGTAGTCCTGACCTAGGGACTGTCAGTGCCCCCATACTCTGCTTCTGACTGGCTAGTAGTCCTTACCTAGCTACTGCAACATGTGCGACTCCCAACAAAGATGGAACAGAAGTGAGATGCCTCACTCTGTAGCTGAAACAAAGAGCTCAACACAAAGGGTGAAAAGAGGAGCTGCAGCAATGTTCAGTACAACAGCTCATTGTCGTTTAGCAGACTCAAAATAGCTGACTCAGAAAAAATGCCATTAACTTTCACTCTATGTGATCTTCCGGTTTAACAATCAGGCAAATGTAGTTCCATAAACACCCAAATGTGTACGTTGGATTTTTTTCTCCCACTAGACTGAAAGGAGACATGTTGTGGAAGCAAAATAGTTGTTTTTGCCTGTAGCGTCTACCCTAAAAAGGAGAAAATGGGACATAATGTCATATGCATTTCTAGCTGCAGTTGCAGGCTGACTGCACAGCTGACACTTCAGATGTTTAATGGGGAAAGAAACATGGAGCATTTCAGCAGAGTATCAATCATTTAGGCTATTCGCTACCTCAAATCATTCGTTCAGACATGCAAAAAGGGACTTTATCTATTTCTATTTAGCGGACATGTCAGTGAATTTAACTGGAAGAGGACAGATAGCCACACCACTCAAACGTCAATCAATCAGTTAGCTAATCAGTCTGAAAATTGGACAAATATCGGACCAAAGGACACAGTGACACCCTGCCATCACTCTTTTCCACATCTGGTCACACACACACACACACATGCACACACACACACACACACACACACACACACACAAAACACACACACACACACAAACACACACACACAACCACCACACACCACCACATACAACACACACACACACACCTCCCTACATTCGGTTCTGTAGCTGTGAGGCACATTGCAGCACCACACGCAAAACTTCTTGACGTCTCTTCACACCGAACTCTGCTGCTCTCTATCTCTCTCTCTACTCTCTTCTCTCTCTCTCTCTCTCTGCACGCGCCTGCTCTCTCTTCTCTCTCTCTTCTTCTGTTCCTCTCTTCTTCTTCTCTCTATCTCGCCTTCTCTCTCTCTCGCACGCGCGCTTTCTCTCTCTCTCTCTCTCTCCCTCCACCCTCCATCCCACAAACCCGGCGGCGAGCTTCAGCCTTCCTCCCGCCTCATCATGAGCATTAGCGGCTATCGCCATCAAGCTCGATGTCGCTTCTCCTCGACGGCGCCGCACTCCCGCACCGCCACCGGAGCCGCGCGGGGTAACCGCGCTGCCGACCCCGCGTTTTCCGCGCAGGGACGCCGGCCGCGGCGTGCGTTCGGCGGGGAACGGAGGTGCAGAGAAGGGGAGGGAGGCGCTTCTCTTTCGTCGGTTGTCTCCCTTCCTTTTTTTTTTTTTTTTTTTTTGGGTCGTCTCTCGTTTTGGAGATGCTGTCGCCGGGCTGTCGGGGCCGCTGTCATACCGTTTGCTAGAGATAGAGGCCGGCCGGAGGAGGAGGAGGCGGAGGAGGGGGAGGCAGCGGTTGTGGTGGGGTGGGGTCGGGGTTGCCCTGCCCTGCCCTGGCCGGACTAGCTCTCCTCCAGCAGCATGAACCTCCACTCGGGCAGGGCGTCCGTGGCCATGCTGCGGATGATGGGCTGTGCTAACGGTCGCTCTGCTCGGCATCTCCTCAACAGTGACTGCGTGGTGGACGAGAAGACGGTGGTGCTCCAGAAGAAGGAGAATGAGGGATTTGGCTTCGTCCTGCGAGGGGCAAAAGGTAGGAACAACTTAATGACTTTTTGTGTGCTTTTTAGTATTTTGTGTCTCTTTCTGTCTGTCTCCCAAAATCAACACGAGCCTAAACTCTTGCAACACAAGCAGCCAAGATTACCATGTTCACATATTTGCAAAATGTTCTCTGGTGCAATTTATTTTGGGGCAGTTTGGCTCATTTTAGAATTAGTCTTGGACTAATGTGTGAGAGGATACATGAAGTGATTCTGTAACCCCCCCACAGACAACACACACACACACACACACACACACACACACACACACACACACACACACAGACTCCCACCCTCCCAACAATAGCGTGCAAAAACATGCAAATAAGTTATAAAAAAATACATTTAAAAGCAACTTTAGTGTGACCTTCCCTGGAGCCCTGCACAAACTGTAAGTCAACACACACACACACACACGCACGCGCACACACACACACACCCACACATGCATGCACATTCACACACACCCACACATGCACACATGCACACACAGACACAAACGCGCACACACAGGTTTGTCTACAAAAACACATAGCCTACAATGCACAAACACACGCATGCACTCAGACACACACACAGAGACACACACACGCACACGCACACACACGGTGTCAAATAGTTGTGATGGCATGTGTTGTTGTCGAGAATGCAGCCCACCCAAACTTGCCCACATTTTTATATTAATGTGTTTTTTTTTTAAATCCTGTTCCCCGCCTTTCAGGGCTGACGTAAACATCTGTAATATGACATCACTAGTTCATGGAGAAGAAGTCCTTTTCTTTTTGGATGATGTTTTGGCGCGTGCACCTGCCTGCCTTGTGACGCCCCACCATCACCCTGAGTTGTTGTGATACGAGTGGCACATCCAGGCGGTTTGCTATATTTCGCCAGGCAGTGAGATTGGCTCTAAAAATAGCCGGCGCGAGCTGCTGCGTCGGTCTCGCCATGTCATAATCCACGTTGCGCTCCACTACTGCGCTGCGCCGTCGGATTGGTCGAGAAGGAAATTTAGTAATTTTTATGTTCCGTTTTTTTTTTTTTTTTTAAGACATGCAGAGAGAGAGAGAAAGAGAGAGAGAGAGAGAGAGAGGGAGGAAAAAGGGATTTGCATTGAAAAACAAGAGGAATGTTCTAGTCATTCTGACACACTCTGCTATATCACCCCGGGGGACTGACCCAGCTGAGCTTATCCCGCACGAGGGTGAACACAGAAACATGCACTGATGCTCGGGCTGTCACATGTGCTTATGTCTTGTT
>NW_022605575.1:277574-278343 GCF_008692095.1 Etheostoma spectabile
TCCCCTCTCTCTCCATCCTCCCATCTCTCTCTCTCTCTCTCTCCCTTTCCCCCTTTTTTCCGTCTATATCTCTGTGACACACACGCAGGCAGACCCCCAAAGAAACGCAGTCATCATTGTGTAAATACCCCCCTCCCACAAAAAGCCCCGCACTTGCTCGCGGACTGGGTCCCAGTAGGAGGATGAGTTATAGGAAGTGTCACTTGTCACCAGTGGTTTCTCCCAGCCGCGATGTTTCCTAACCTTCCCCAGAGCAGGAGAGAGAGAGGCTGGGTTGAAACCGTGTGTAAGGGAGAAAAGAAGCGATTGTGTTTTTTATTATTCAGTACAGGCCGGATGGTTAAATGTAAAATTTAAGGCTAGGGCGACACGATATGGTGTTTGTTTTTATCGTCATCGCCATATAGGAGTCGATTTTGGTGCGGACGGTGGGTACGCGTATCTGTTAGGGGCGCAACAACCGCTGTGAGTTGCGCATGCGTCACTTTGTGACGAATAGCATATAAGATGCTAACGAGAGACTTCTGTAATGGCAACATAGTAAAAGTTGACCTACTTAGTGAAGTTGGTTCACTGCTGGCTACAAGTTAGCATCAAACACAACAAAGGCTGTCAGTTGAATGGTGTTTTGAGCTAACGTTAGCAGCCACACAATCATAGATAGCTAAAATGTTTTTGAAATGACTGCTAGCTTAGCTACAAGTTAGCTTCAAACACATCAGTTGAATGGTGTTTTGAGCTAACGTTAGCATTCAATCAACCATAGATG
>NW_022605575.1:278353-278472 GCF_008692095.1 Etheostoma spectabile
TATTGAAATGACTGCTAGCTTAGCTACAAGTTAGCATCAAACACAACAAAGAATGTTAGTGGAATGGTGTTTTGAGCTAACGTTAGCATTCAATCAACCATAGATGGCTAAAACGTTAT
>NW_022605575.1:278482-278723 GCF_008692095.1 Etheostoma spectabile
ACTGCTAGCTTAGCTACAAGTTAGCATCAAACACAATGAAGAATGTCAGTGGAATGGTGTTTTGAGCTAACTTGCTAAAATGTTTTGAAATTATTTCCGTTTGTCAATTTTGCTTAAGATTGAGAGACAAGTAGTAGCCTACCCCCCTGTGGTGTAATTGGTTGCCATGACTTTGCGAATGACCCTAAAGTAGGGTGACCAGACGTCCCCGGTTTCCGGGGACAGTCCCCGATTTTGGCTA
>NW_022605575.1:278736-286789 GCF_008692095.1 Etheostoma spectabile
GGATCTGTCCCCGGAAATGTCCCCGGTTTTCACTGTGACTGACGGACCCGAAATTGGACTGAAAGAAATAAAAAACTGACAAAACGGAGCCGATGGTCGCACACCCAACACACGCGGGCTCCAGGCAGCCAGTAGCCCGCGGTGCTCAGAGAGGTTTTTAGAAAGCGTGTGTTACGATGCGTCAAATCACTGATTCTTTACCTGGAGTCGGGTTCGTTTAGCAAACTCAATTTCGCGGACTTTTATGTTTTACAAAGTGATCTTAATCTTTAACATAAAGTCGACCTCCTTAGAACTCCTTCCCATAATTTTTCAACACTATAATATTAATCTGAGTCTGTCAGAAGCAAACTCACCTTTATGACGTAAATACAAGCTGGACAATTATCCTGTTAACTTCCAGTTGCAGCGATCTCGTTTATATGCATCACTGTCAAGGAAAATATGTCCCATATTTTTGTTGTATCTGAGTCTCATGATCTGTTTGCGAACCAATCCTTGAGCTAAAGCAAAAGCTGTCCATAGTTCGTAAACTTTAACATTATGAATATTTATATTCTATCTTGAAATATTAAGACTTTCTATCTTGAATATTAAGCTTTCTATCTTGAAATATTGAGACTTTCTATCTTGATATATTAGGACTTTTTATTTTCTGCCGTGAAGGTATAAGATGGATTTTTTTCTTGAATTTTAGGACTTCTAGCTTGAGGTGTACTGATTAGGAAGTAAGCATGGGGGGGTCTAGGATCATACCTTGGGGGAGGGGGGGGGGGGGGTCCCGCCCCTAAATGGAACAGCTCTAGTTCTAGTGTCCCCGTTTTAAGTTTACAAAAAAAAACATGACGTTTTTTTTGGAGGTAAATACGCTTCTGCGCTGAATGTCCCCTGGAGTTTTGTCTGAAAATCTGTCCCCCTTACCTAAAGGAGAGAGGAGCGGATGAGAGCTCACTTGAGTTCAGTAAAGCATACTCTGCCGAGTTCGTGGAGTCTCGACTTGATGGACTTTTCTTAACCCCTGTGATTTATTCAGTCAAATTGACCCATTTAAAATTTACAGAAGAAAAAATGGTCCAAGTTACATTTTTCGCCGAATACCTGAAATCACGTCCTTTCCTTATTTCCGTGAAAACTATTCCTGCTCAGGACATTATTCTGGATATGACACTTATGTGTGTTTCCATATTGGATTTTTAACATCATTATATCTTTATATAAAAACCCCACTTCCATGTTTAATAGTGAGCTAGTAAGATATGATGCATCCCTAAACAAGATTTATCTCATCTGATGGAAACTGAATAAATACAAATTTGTTATATATTATGAAATTTTATTTCAGAATTGTTTTCAAAACCCAATATAAGTCCACTGGGGTCAGTGGACCCGGACCCTGAGAGGGTCCCCGAAATTGATACACCACCAGGGTTAAATGCTACGTGTTGCGCCGCTGGCTACCCGTACCCACGTAGCAGAAACCTGTCCGCGTCGGGCCCTATGTCTGCTACCGTGGCTGGCAGAACTTTACCTGGCGGTAACAAAGTTTTCATTCATTCAGTCATTCTTCATTCTATTTATTATACAGTAAAGGGATAAAAGTGACATACATACAATGTAAAAACGGGCCTGAACTCATTTAAAAAGGGTTTTCACCTGGTTTCCTGTTTCTTCAGAAACATCAAACCTGGTCCAGCACGCGGTATAAGGAAGGGACGAACGTACTCCAAACATCGATATGATATCGTTTATGAGCTTACCTGTATCCCTTTGAGATTTGGTTAAATGTAAAGTGCATTACAATTAAAATGTATTCTCATTATTATTCTTATTATTATTTCCTTTTTCATGTGTGTGTTTATCCCTCGTGTTGTCTTCTCGTCCCCATGAAACAAACAACCACCTTACAACAACATTAATATCGCTTTTTCTGACAGTTTTTGCACACTTTTACCATGCTGTGGCAGAATTCGTTATGTCAATTTTAAGCCAAAACAAAAAATCGTGAATTCATATTTTTATCCCCAAATCGTGCAGGCCACGCCAAACCTCCACTCACAGCTTCAACCCAGACAGATCCATTCAGATTTCTTTTATTGATTATAAATGGTTCAATGAATGAAAAGAACCCATCCCTAAAATAGTAAGATGCTATGCTACATGGTATCGTAGATTAGATTTTATTCTCCCACAGCGGGGCATTTTCCTCTTACAAGCAGCTACATTTTCTACAATAGAGCAAAAACAAACAAATCCACAAGTAAACACACAACAGCAAACAGCAGCCAGTGAGAGGGGGGGGGGGGGGGGGGGGGGCTGAATGTCAGTGACGTCATAAAGATTTCGTAAAGTCGTTGCCAATGGTCAAAAAACATAACCCGTGTACTGAGTGACGTTAAATTAAATTAAGTTGAATGCATTAAAATAGTTTCGCAAAAGTAGCTAACCATGAATAATATTGAAAAAGTTAGTACTTGTAACTGAAAAAAATACATAAATACAGATAGTAAAGGGGGCCTCTGTTGATCCCCCCCCCCAGTGTCTTGTACAGCAGGTATTATTTGCCCTCTCTATAACCCTTTTTTACCGCCTCTGTCCCCCCTCTGTGCAGCGGACACGCCCATCGAGGAGTTCACCCCCACGCCGGCCTTCCCCGCCCTGCAGTACCTGGAGTCTGTGGACGAGGGGGGGGTGGCATGGCAGGCGGGGCTCCGGACCGGAGACTTCCTCATCGAGGTAAGACCTTCTCCACTTCCCAATCTGTGTCTGTTGGACCTGATCCAGATGTCAGCATTTCCAAAATGCTGTTCCTATAAATCCATGGTAATGTCACCCGGTCTACACGTCGTTCCCAGGGCTGTGACTTTGGGTTCCACATTGGGGGGGGGGGTACAGTTCTTTATTTTTTGGATTTTTTCCTGCCACATTTTTGGTGATTTTTCTGCCACATTTGTGGTGAGTTTTCTGCACATTTTGAGCCTTTTCTGCTATTGTTAAGATAAATGGTCCCCTGTATACACGTCTGTCCAAGGCGTGACTTTTGGTTTCCACTTGGGGGGGGGGGGTACATTTCTTAGTTTTGGTGATTTTTTCTGCCACATTTTGTGATTTTTCTGCACAATTTTGAGCATTTTCTGCATATTTTAGATAATGTCACCCTTATACACGTCTGTCCCAATGGCGTGGACTTTGGGTCCACATTGGGGGGGGTGGGGGTACATTTTTGTATTTTTTGTGATTTTTCTGCCACATTTTGAGCATTTTTCTGCCAATGTTGAGCATTTTTTCTGCCACTTTTGAGCATTTTCTGCATATTTTAACATAATTTCCACCCTGTATACACGTCTGTCCCAGGCGTGACTTTGGGTTCCCCTTGGGGGGGGGGGGGTAACATTTTCTGTATTTTTGGTCATTTGTTCTGCCACATTTTGGTCATTTTTCTGCCACATTTTGGTGATGTCTTCTGCCATTTTGAGCATTTTCTGCTATTTAAAAGCTGTTTTTATACATCCCATGATAAGTGTGCACCCTGTATACACGTCTGGTCCAAGGGCGTGACTTTGGTTTCAACATTGGTGGGGGGTTACATTTTTCTGCCGTTTTGGGGTGTTTCTCTGCCACATGGTGTGCATTTTCTGCATATTTTACAATGCCTGTCTTCTATCTTCTTTTATAATGGTCATCCTGTATAGAGGGGTACACGATTGGTGGAGGGGGGGATACATTTTCTGCATTTTTGGGACTTTTCTGCAACATGGTTGTGCCTTTTCCACATCAAGCTATGGTGCAGAATGTCCTTTATGCAGGTGGAGGTTATTCTAATAGAGGTTGGGGTCGGGTTGCACGGGTCAGTTTGGATTTTGGGGGGTGGTTGTAACTCGTCCTGCCACGATTCAAGGGAAAAATACCAATCATGATTTTTATTTGGTTTTATTTTTTTTATGTTTTTGTGGCATTTTCTGCCTTTATTTTTAGACATACAGATGAAGACATGAAGGGGGACAATGAACCCCGGCCTATTAAAAAGTTTAAATCTCACGTTCACTTTGGAACGTGAGATTTGTTACGTTCTCTTCCTTTGTAGGTAGAGCGGTTGCTGCCATTGGAAGGTTGTTGGTTCATACCTGTCCTGCTTCCATTTGAAGTGTCCTTTGCAAGACACTGAACCCATTTCCCCCATGCGGCGTGTGAATGTGTGGTGATTGTGTATCTGATGACAGGGTGTAGATTTTGTGATGTGGATCTGATGAGGGTCAGTGGTAATGTATTGCGAGTGTGTATCTGAATGAGCAGGTGTGTATGATGTTTTTGATTGTTTATCTGATGACAGTGGGTAGATGTGTTTGAAGTGGTGTATCTGATGAGGCAGGTGTGTAGATCGTTGTGTGAGTGTGTATCTGATTAGCTTGTTGTGTAGATGTGTGTGTATCTGATGAGCAGGTGTGTAGATGTGTTTGAGTGTGTATCTCATGAGCAGTTGTAATGTGTGGGAGTGTGTATCTGATGAGCAGTGTTAGATGTGGGTGAGTGTTGCATCTGATGAGCAGGTGTGTAGATGTGTGTGAGTGGTTGTATCTGATTTCAGGTGTGTAGATGGTGGAGTGTGGAGCTGATGAGCATGTTTGAGATGTGTTGATGTTTATCTGGATTAGACAGGTTGTAGCTGTGTGTGAGTTTTTATCTGATTAGCAGTGTGTAATGTGTGTGAGTGTGCATCTGATGAGCAGTCGAGATGTGTGTGGAGGGTGTCGATGAGCAGTTGTGTAGATGTGTTGAGTGTGATCGGATGAGCAGGTGTTTAGATGTGTTTGAGTGTGCATCGGATGTCGGAGTGTAATTTGTGTGAGTGTGTATCTGATGAGCAGGTGTGATATGTTGTTTGATGTGTATCTATGAGCAGGGGTTAGATTTGTGTGAGTTGTATCTGATGAGAGGTGTGTAGGATTGTGTGATGGTTTATCGGATGAGCAGGTGTTTCGATGTGTGTGAGTGTGTATCTGATGAGCAGTGTGTATATGTGGTGTGATTTTGTCTGATGAGTGCAGGTGGTGGTAGTTTGTTCGCGTGTGTATCTGCTGAGCCGTTGTGTAAGATTGTGTGAGTGTGCATCTGATGACAGTTGTGTGATATGTGTGAGTGATCATCTGAGAGCAGGTGTGTAGATGTTTGTGATGTGTATCTGAGACAGGTGTTTAAGATGTGTGTGAGTGTGTATCCTGATGAGTTCAGGTGTCTAGATGTGTGTGTATCTGATGACAGTTTGGTAGAGTGTTTGAGTGTTTATCTGATGAGGCAGTATGTAATGTTTTGAGTGTGCAGTCTGATGAGGCAGGTGTTGTAGATGTGTGTGAGTGTGTTCGATGAGCAGGAGTGTGATGGGTGTGGTTGTGCCTGAGATCAAGGTGGTGTAATGTGTGTGAGTGTGTATCTGAATGAAGGCAGAGTGTAGATGTGTTGATGTGTATCTGATTAGCAGGAGTGTAGATGGTGTGTGCGTAGTGTTGAGTGTGTGTTAGTGTGTTGATTGTGCATCTGATGAGCAGGAGTGTAGATGTGTGTTAGTGTGTATCTGATGAGCAGGATTGTAGATGTGTGGGAGTGTGTTTGAGTGTGTGTGAGGTGTGTGAGTTGTGTGGAGTGTGCATCTGAATGAGTCAGAGTTAAGATTGTGTGCGTGTGTATTCTTGGATGAGCAGGGTGTAGATGTTGTGAGTGTGTATCTGATGAGCAGGTGTGTTCATGGTGTGAGTGTGTACTGTATATCAGGTGTGTAGATGTGTTTGAGTGTGTATCTGATGCGCAGGTTGTAGATGGTTTGAGTGTATCTGATGAGCAGTTTGGATATGGTGTGAGTGTTTTATCTGATGAGCAGGTGGGTAGATGTGTTTGTATCTGATGACTGTTGGTAGATGTGAGTGTGTATCTGATGAGCAGGTGTGTAGATGTGGTGAGTGTGTATCTGAGAGCAGGTGTGTAGATTTGTGTGAGTGTGCCTCTGATGGGCAGGTGTGTAGCTGTGTGTGAGTGTGTCTTATGAGCGGTGTGTAGATGTGTTTGAGTGTGTATTTGATGACAGGTGTGTAGATGTGTGTGGAGTGTGTATCTGATGATCAGTTTGTAGATTTGTGTGTGTGTATCCTATGACGGTGTGTAGATGTGTGTAGTGTGTATCTGATGAGCGGTTACGATGTGTTGAGTGTGTATCTGATTAGCAGGTGTGTAGATGTGTTTTAGTGTGTTCTTTAGCATGTGTGTAGATGTGGGTGAGTGTGTATCTAATGACATGTGTGACGATGTGAGTGGTGAGTGTGTATCGGATAGCAGGTTGTGTAGATTGTGTGAGGGTATCTGATGACAGTGTTGTAGATGTGTGTGAGTGTGAGTCCTTTTTTTCATAATTCTTGTCCCTTTTAAAAAAATGTTTGTCCTTTTTTGGGTCATTTCGTCAAAGCAGTACTTGTTGGGCAGTTTGTGCTAAAGTGAGCTTGCTAACATAACTGAAAAAAGGTTTTTTTTTTTACCATTTCCTGGTTATTGTACTAGTCAATGATTGCCTGGGTCTCTTTCTCAGTGCTCATACTAAGGAGAAAAGTCCAAACATTAACATTCATCTTTTTGCACAGACGCTTGGGGGTGCCTGGGTTACCTGGGGTGTTACCTGCTCCACCCTGGGCTGAAGAGTCTTTACAGGGAGACTTGGTTTGGGGGTATCTGGTGCTGGTGTGTCTTTTACTGCATCATCCATATCATTATGAATAAAGTGTCAGACGCTGTAGAATACTTGTGGATTGCATTCGCACATTACAAATATATCACAGTTGTCTTCAGGAACAAAACAGATCCAGGAAAGGCACATTGTCTATTATTGCGCATTCCTGTATGCTCCATAAGTGGTTTCGACTGTGTGTGTGATGTGTGTGTTGTGTGTGTGGTGTGTGTGAGCAGCTCAACACTGGGGGATGGCTTTATTTCCTTTTCCTGCTAATGGGATCAAATGAGGAGAGCAAACGTATCTGTGTCTGCGCTCTCCCTCGCTACGACTTCAGCTCGGCGCCTTTACTACACTTATTATCCCCCTTATTTTTAACAAGGGTGTGATACTTATGCCCCTGATTTTAACAAGGGGGGTGTATACTTATGCCCCTTTATTTTAACATAGGGGGTGTATACTTATGCCCCGTATTTAGCATAGGGGGTGTATACTTATTCCCGGTATGTTAACATAGGGGGGGGTTTACTTAGCCCCTGTACTTCACATAGGGGGTGTATACTTTGCCCCGTCTTTAACAAGGGGGTGTATACTTATGCCCCCGGTATTTTAACATATGGGGTGTAATACTTATGTCCCCCCTGTAGTCTAACATAGAGGGGTTTATACTTAGCCGCCCTTATTTTAACATAGGTTGGGTGTAATACTTATGCCCCTGTATTTACCATAGTGGGTGTATACGTTATTCTCCTGTATTTTAACATAGGGTTGTATATTCTGCCCCCGGTATTATTACCATAGGGTGTGTATACTGTATGCCCCCGTAGTTTAAATAGGGGGGTAATACTATTCCCCTGTATTTGAACATAGGGGGGTGTATACTTATGCCCCTTATTTTACACAGTGGGTATATACTTATGCCCCTGATTTAACATAGGGGGGTATACTTTATGCCCCCTGTATTTAACATGGGGGTGTATACTTATCCCCTGTATTTTAACATAGGTGTGTATACTATGCCCCTGTATTTAACATGGGGGTGTATACTATGCCCTTTATTTTAACATAGGGGGTGCATACTTATGCCCCTGTAGTTACATTAGGGGGGTGTTACTTTATGCCCCCTTTTTTAACATGGGGGTTGTTACTTTTCCCCGGTATTTTAAACATAGGGGGGTGGTATACTCATGCCCCCTGTATTTTAACATAGCGTGTAATACTTATGCCCCTGTATTTTAACTAGGGGGTGTATACTTAGCCCCTTTTTTTAACCTAGGGGGGGTGTATACTAATCCCCCTGTATTTTAACATCGGGGGTGTATACTTATGCCCCTGTATGTCACATAG
>NW_022605575.1:286814-287091 GCF_008692095.1 Etheostoma spectabile
GTAAATACGCTTCTGAGCTGAAAATGTCCCCGGATTTTGTCTGAGAAATCTGGTCCCCCTTACCCTAAAGGAGAGAGGGAGCGGATGAGAGCTCACTTGAGTTCAGTAAAGCAGACTCTGCAGAGTCGTGGAGTCTCGACTTTAGGACTTTTCTTAACCCCTGTATTATATTCAGGTCAAATTGACCCATTTAAAAATTTTACAAGAAGAAAAATGGTCCAAGTTACATTTTTTCTACCTGAAAATCAGCGTCCTTTCCTTATTTCCTGTGATAAAC
>NW_022605575.1:287111-299443 GCF_008692095.1 Etheostoma spectabile
ATTATTCTGGATATGACACTTATGTTGTTTCCATAGTGGATTTTTAACATGAATTATATCTTTATGATAAAAACCCCACTTCCATGTTTAATAGTGTGCTAGTAGAGACTGATGCATTCCAATTGAACCCAAACTACTTGTCTCACATCTGTCCTACTTAACCATTGTTGCAAGTTTTTTTTGTAACGAATTTGTGCAATTGCTTTTGGCTATACTATTTGAACTGTTATCCGCATGTATTGATGGTGTGGTTGATTACGCAAACTGAAGATATACAAAAGGGGCACCTTTTTACAGTGTTTCTTTTTTCCCCACAATGCATCTTGTGGTTATTCTGCGGCTCTGCTGTCACAGACCACTTACAACACAAGCTCCATTAGAAAACAACGATCGTATGGGTCTCTCTTTATGGTGGTGTGTGCTGGTTTATATGTACTTGTGCTGTGTGTGTGTGTAGTGTGTGTGTTGTGGGTTGTGTGTGTGTTGAGTTTGTGTTATTGTTGTTCGCGTTGTGTGTGGTCTGTGTGTGTGCTTGGTGTGGTTGTGTGTGCCGTGTGTGGTGTTTATGTTTGGTGTGTGTGTGGTGTTCTGTGTGTTCTCTATGTCTGGGTGTGTTGTGTGGGTTTGTCTCTGTGTGTGTGTGTGTGTGTGTCTGTTGTTGTCTCTTGGTTCGTGTGTGTGTGTGTTGTGTGGGACTGTGTGTGGTGTTTGTCTCTGTTTGTGTGTTGTTTGTGTGTGTGCCTGTGTGTATGTGTGTGCGTGTGTGTGTGTGTGGTGGTGTGTATATCTTGTGGTTTACAGTCAGCGCATCTCGACAACAACAATGCCTCCAACTATCTAACACTCAGTGTGTGTTGTGCATGCTGTGCCAAGGCTCTGTGGGTACGTGTTGTGTGTGCGTGCGTGCTGTGAGGCGTGACGGCATGTGTGCATGCGACACATTGCGTGATATTTTCTCCATCTTAACAATACTGATTTAAACGAATCACTCCCCACCAAGTGTCGCTTCAGCGACCAGGATTGTAAGAGCTAGGTGTTGATCACCACGTGTCTTTGTTCGGCATCACAGCAGTGCCGAGCACGAGCAAGGGATTGCCTCGCAACTCCCCGTCAGACACTGTAGCTCCCATGAGAGTTATCTTGGTAGCAGCCGATAGGGCGGGGGGGATACAAGCGGCCGAAAGCGGTTTCCTCAGGAGGGGGGCGGCGTTCTAGAGAGGTGAGACGTCCTCCTAAGGAGACAGTGCGATGTTGAGGAGATGCTCGGGGGTCCATAGAGTGTCCAGCATCCAGTCTGCGAAACTGGAGCACCAGTTGGGAGGAGTGGTCACTCAGGACTGGGCTGTGGGAGGCTAGGAAGACACGCTAGTGGCCGTCCAGCTGGAAGGAGGGCTAAGGCCCGTAGGGAGGCTCAGCTGGGGGCTGAACCAAGGGACGTGAGACGTCCAGCTGGGGGGAGGCCTCAGGGAGACCCAGGACTAGTGGAGGCACGTCCAGTGGAGAGCCTCGGGAAAGGTACCCAGGACTAGGTGGAGAGACCCAGCTGGTAGGAGCCTCGGGAAGACCCGGAATAGGTGGAGGGACGTCCAGCTGGGAGAGGCCTCGGGGACGGATCCCAGGAACTAGGTGCTAGGACTCCGCTGGGAGGAGGCCTCGGGGAAATACCCAGGAACTAGGTGGAGGCTCCAGCGGAGCTCGTAAGCTAGTTGTATCTCCAACCTGGCCGGGGGGGGGTGGGGGGGGGGGGGTGAACGTCTCGGGAATCCCCCAGGTCGGAGCTGGTTGATGTGGCTCGTGGAAAGCGGAACCGTTTTGGGGTCCTCTGCGGAGTCTTGCGGCCCCAAGCCAGATACCGGATAACACGGAGTTAAGATGGATGATGGGATTTGACCATTTACAGGTTTGCACCCTAAAGGCTACTCCACACGACGAGTTAATACAGTCTATGACAATTGCTACAACTGGCTGTTCAATACAATATACACGACCCTTGTTATTCATAGTTTTACTGTAAAATATATAAACACTGGTGGGTTTAGCGATTAGCAATACAGGGATCTTATCCTTTAAACAAAAATAACACATCTATGTATGGATCTTTTCCATATTATTGTCAGACGCTTAGATAATAAGCTGAGCCCAGTTGGCACAAAAACATCACGTTTGATAGACTATTGTAAATTGAAGGTGCGATATGCCCATATTAATGTCCTGCAGCTTGTTTGCCGCTGCAGTACGCAAGCAGTCAGCTAACATGAATCATTTCAAGATTGTTGTTCCCAGCGGTACAGAGACACAAAAATTGAGGAAAATAGGGTCCACGCTGTGAAAATACGTTTCCCTTAATACAAAAGAGTAGAGCAGTTAAGTTTTTATTTGGCCAGCATATGTTTGCGGCAAAATGTCTGCAAATGTGTTTGTGTCTGACTCCTCAACGCTACATTTGCACCTCGCAGAGTGATGAGGACTAAAACCTCCTCTTGACTTTTAAAGTTTAGCACTCAGATGGTGTTCAGGAAGCTCTCTCTTGTCCATTACGCTCAAATCTGACCTTACGAAAAGGCAATCCCTCCTGTGACTTGATTCTGCAGCAGGTGAGATGGAGAGGGAAGAACAGCCAGATGTGGATTTTTTCGTCACATGAGCGCATCAGCTCTCTGCTGTCTAAGATTAAGTGCTGATGCTGTGTGCCGAGGACTCTTTGTAGAGGTCACACACGGTAAAAGTGAAAGCGCGGAGGAAGGAGGCCGGGGACTGGAGTACTCTGTCGCATTCAAAGCATGAGAGAGGTAGAAGCTACACAATGACGGATTTATTGTGCATCCTTACTCCACCCAGCCATCATCATGCGCATAAGTGCAGCTCGTGATTGTCTAACCACTGTTGCCCTGAGCCAGACCTTCAAACGCTAATAACAGTTTCATTGTGGACAGAGGAGAATGATGCCACACCGCTCACTTCATTCGTCAATGACTGATGCTTGGTCAGGACCAGGCAATGTTCATTGGTAGGGTTGGGAACATAAAAGTGTTAGTACTAAGTGTGTCAGTTTACAAAGGGCTAGAGGTTTAAATAAGTAAGTTTAATTACAAGGTGAAAGTTAGAACTTTGAGTGAACGTGAAGTACAACTGTAAAGTTAGCAACTGTTGAAATGTCATGGTGTTTGCTCTGAAATGCCATTTTAACTATTTTAGCAATATGATACGGTTAAAATTAGTCCACTGTGAATGTTGCTACGTTGAATCGTTACTACTGTTGATCACATTTAATAGCTGATGAAGAACTTAAATAGATTAGGTTAAATGTCAACCGTTAAATAGTAGCAACACTCGTTAAAATAGTTTAGAAAACTGTTGAAGAAAAATGTTTAAACGTAGCACTGTTGAAAGAGTTAGCAAACCGTCTGGAAATAATCGTGTTAAATATGCCAACGTTGAAATAGGTTTAATACTGTTGAAAGTAGCCAGCTGTTGAAATAGTTCGCTTGTGAAATAGTTAGCCACGCTTTGAATATGGTTCTGTTGAAATAGTATGCCAGCGAATAGGTACCAATGAAATAGTTAGCTCAGCTGTTGAAACCTTCAGCCAGCTCGTTGAAATATTAGCCACTGTGAAATAGTTTCCAGCTGTTTGAATACGTTAGCCACGTGAACTGTAGGCGTGAAATAGTTAGCCAGCTGTGAAATAGCGCATTAATAGTAGCCAACTGTTAAGTCAGTGTATAGACAACTGTGTGAATATAGTTAGCCAGCTGTTGAAATGTTAGCCAAGCTGTTGAAATAGTTACGCCACGTATTCAGTTTGATTGCACCGGACTAATTAGAAAAATAGTTAGCCACTGTTGAGCTAATGTTTAAAATGATGGGCGAGGAATGGATAAAATACCTAGAAGCTACAGTGTGTCCAAAACGTAGCATGTCCCTACACTCGTACCTTTGTGCACTACGTACTGGAACTTGCAGAATGGCGTATAATTCGACTGAGGCTCAAATATCGTGCACAGGCCACGTGCACTTTACCAGAACTGACAATACAACATTTCACCCGTTGTTTTTCTCTTCTGTAGAATGTGATGTTCACCAGTCTCTATGGGTTTTGGGTAAAATGCATTCCTGCTTTGATTTTGATATTTTAGTAGTGAAATGATTGCTGATCAAACACCGGCTGGAGCCCTACACCAGCTTTTCTTGTTGATAAACCACGTAGCCCGTAACGTTGGGTTCTTGACAATTATCGTGCATTTTATGTTTGAGCCATGGTGCACATATGGAAAGCTAAAGACATAAAGCTAATCAACACAGGTGCCCAGGGTGTGATGAAAACAGGAAGCATGACAGCTTTACCTGCATCTGGTCACGGCATGATTTGTATGACTGAGAAATTGACTCACTAAACCAGAAATTAAATTAAATGGATTGAATGCTAAGCAGCCTCAGGAGGACAATGGGTCACAGCACCGGAAGACAGACAGTTGTGGACCATTGTTATTGGACGCAGAGCACATCCAAGCAGGGTCCCACTCATTTGGCCAATGTAGAGGTTAATGAACAATGACTCAAAACCATTTAAAATAACCCAACATTCTGAAAAATGATTAACAATTCCCCTTTCGATAGTGAATATGTTGCGCGTTGGAATACAGTGTGAAACTGATTAAGGGGTATGCTATTGAGTCAAAAGCTCCGCGGGTTGAGGGTGCAGGTGTTCCCATCACTTTTCCTCAGTCTTACCATTACAAAATCTGGGTTTAAGATTTTACGTCAAATTCCCAAAACCAGGGGGTAAACACACCCGAAGAACTGACTCTATTGTTCTTGTAGTGTATCTGTCTGTTGTCTGTCTGTCTGTTGTTTCTGTCTGGTCTGTCTTGCTGTTGCTGATGTACATGTATGTTGTATGCTGCTCTGTCTGTCTGTACTGTATGCATGTATGTCAGTATGTATGTTCTGTCTGTCTGTCTGTCGTCTGTCTGTTGTCTGTCTGTCTGTCTGGATGCATTTGTATGTAGTATGTCATGTATGCATGACTGGCATGTTCTGTCTGTAACTGTCTGTCGTCTGTCGTCTTCTGTCTGTCATGATGTAGTGTATGTCGTCGGGTCGTTGTCTGTCGGTCGGGTTATGTGTGTATGTAGTATGTCTGTCTGTCTGTCTGTATGTGTAGTGTAGTAGTATATGTTCGTCGTATCGCGGAGTTATCTGCTGTCGTCTGTGTCTGCTGCTGGTGCATGGCTGCTGCGTAGTATGTATGTCTGTCTTCTGTCTGTCGTGCGTTGTCTTGTCTGTCTGCTGTCTGTCTTCTGTCTGTCTGTATGTATGTAGTTGTCCTCTCTGCCCAGAGTACCTCCACCCCCCGATTGAGTAGTGTGAGTCTGATGGATGGGGACAAGGTACCTTGAGTCTGTTGGTCGGCACTTGGGAAGGAGCACCTCCACATGACACAGTTTTTGACGAGTTGGGGGGTCGCTGGACTTGGAACAATCGACCATTTACATTGCATTGCATGCATTGGATAACGAAACTCTCACCGATCTAGAGACACACTGAGGCTCCCACGTGGAGCCCAGATTGGGGCGGCGTGCACCCTGGGTGAGCCTGTCTCATACCCATGCAGACGTCCAACAGCGAGTCCCTGACGCTTGAAGAGCCCCCATGTCAGATTTTGGGGGGATCAGGGGAGATCAGCGGCTGGTGCCACTAGGGCACCGGGGTGTGTCGTGTGTGTGTGTGGTGTGTGTGTGTGTGTGTGTGTGTGTGTGAAGTGTGGGTGTGTTTGTGTAGTGGTGTGGTGTGGTTGTGTGTGTGGTGTGTTGGTGTGTGTGTGTGTGTGATGTGCGTGCGTCGTGCGTGAGTGCTTTGAGTGAGCGTGCTGGTGGATGTGTTGTGATGTGGTGTGTGTGTGTGATTGTGGTGTGTGTTGGTGGTGCGTGAGTGCGTGAGTGCGGTGCGTCGTGCTCCGTGGTGTTGGGTGTGAGTGTGATTGATGTGGTGTGTGATGTGTGGTGTGTTGTGTGAGTTTTGAGTGAGTGGTGTGGTGCGTGTGAGTGTGTTGATGTGGAGTGTGTGTTGTGTGGAGTGGTGTTTGCGTGTGTTGATGTTTGAGTGGTGTGAGTGTGTGGTGGTGTGTGGTGGTGTGTGTGTGTTGTTGTGCGTGCAGTGACGTGAGTGGTGTCGTGTCGTGTGCGTGTTGTGTGGTGTGAGGGATTGAGCCCCCCAGTGCGTGCGTGGTGTGTGGGTGGTGTGTTTGTAAGGAATGCTTGAGCGAGATACCTTCAGGTGCTCAGCATGCGGGCCTTCTTCCTCTCTCAAAGAGTTGCTTGCTAAGAGACTGTTGCTATGATGGCTGTCGCACCTCTCTTCTCTCCTTATTCTCTCTCTCTCTCTTCTCTCTCTCCTCATCGTCTCTCAAGCCCACGTTTCTATTCAGTGTTGAATCCTTGCACAACTATTAAGCGAATGATCACCCGTACAGACAACACCTCGGCTGGAGGAGCACCTCTCTCTTCTACAGCTCCCGCTTCACGACTCTGCACGTGATCACTGGCAGGAAATCAGAGCAGGAACCGTACCATTTTATGCGTATTTCAGTAAAACTAAGACCTGCGGGTGATAACACTCCCCCTGTTAACACTGTCAGTATTAACATGGTATGGCTGAGTCAACTTCAAGAGGTTCCCTTTGTCATTTTGTAGTAATTGTTTGTCGTAGTATAGTTCACCAGGGTTTAGGGGGATAGCCGGGGGGGGGCACTTTTGTACACATGTTTATTGCTGGCCTACCGCTCGACGTGGCACGCCATATTCTCTGCTGTGACGCTAGTATCTCGACCCAGGGACTGCAGTGCCCCCATACTCTGCTTCGACTGGCTTAGTAGTCCTTACCTAGCTACTGCAACATGTGGCTACTCCCAACAAAGATGGAACAGAAGTGAGATGCTCACTCTGTAGCTGAAACAAAGAGCTCTAACACAAAGGGTGAAAGAGGAGCTGCAGCAATGGTCAGTAACACAGCTCATTGTCGTTTAGCAGAACCAAAATAGCTGACTCGAAAAAAGGCCTTAACTTTCACTCTAGTGATCTTCGGTTTTAACATCAGGCAAATGTTAGTTCCAGAAACACCCAAATGTTGTAGTTGATTTTTTTTCTCCCACTAGACTGAAAAGGAGACATGTGTGGAAGCTCAAAATAGTTGTTTTTGCCTGTAGCGTCTTACCCAAAAAGAGAAATGGGACATAATGTCATATGCATTTCTAGCTGCAGTTGCAGGCTGATCACAGCTGACAACTTGGCCTGTTTACTAGGGGAAAGAAAATGGAGCATTTCTGCAGAGTATCAATCATTTAGGCTATTCGACTACCTCCAAATCATTCGTTCACATGCCAAAAAGGGACTTTATCTATTTATTTAGCGGACATGTGCAGTGGAATTTAACTGGAAGAGGACAGTAGTCCACCCCACTCAAACGTGCAACAATCATTGTATCTATTCAGTCTGAAAATTGGGACCAATATCGGACCAAAGGACACAGTGACACCCTGCATCAACTCTTTTCCACATCTGGTCACCACACAAAACCACATGCAACACACACACACACACCACACACACACACACACCACACACACACACACACCACAGACACACAACACATCCAACACAACACACCACACCATCCCTACAAACAGTCTGGTCTGTACTGGAGTGCACATTGTCAGACCCACACAGCACACCTTGACGTCTTTCAACACGAGGACTCTTGCGCTCTATTCTCTCGTCTCTCTCCTCTCTCTCTCGTCTCTCGCACGCGCGCTTCTCTCTCTCTCTCTCCTCCGTCTTCTCTCTCCTTCTCTTCTCTCTCTCTTCTCCTTCTCTCTCTCTCGCACGCGACGCTTTCTATCTCTCCTATACCTCTCTCCCTCCACACCTCCATCCCACCAACCGCGTCGGCGAGCATTCAGCTTCTCCCCGCCTCATCAGAGGCCATTAGCGGCTATGCAATCAGCCTGATGTCGCTTCTCCTCGACGGCGGCCGCACTCCCGCACCCCCAAACCCCGGCCCAAACAGCCGCGTCGGGGGTAACCGCGCTGCCGGACCCGCGTTTTCGCAGCAGGAGCGCGGCCGCGGCTGCTCTGGGGGGAACGGAGGTGCAGAGAAGGGGAGGGAGGCGCTTCTCTTCGTCGTGCTCCCTTTCTTTTTTTTTTTTTTTTTTGGTCTCTCTCGTTTGGAGATGCTTCGCCGGTGCTGTGGCCGCTTGGATCGTACCGTTGCAGAGATAGAGGGAGCGCCGGAGGAGGGGAGGGCGGAGGAGGGGGAGGGCCACACCGCGTTGTTGCGCGGGGTGGGGTGTGGGTCGGGGTTGCCCTATCCTGGCCCCCCCTGCCGGACTAGCTCTCCTACCAGCAGCATGAACATCCACTCGGGCAGGGCGTCCGTGGGCAAGGCTGCGGATGATGGGCTGTGCTAACGGTCGCTTCTGATCGCATCTCCTCAACAGTGACTGCGTGGTGGACGAAAGACGGTGGTGTCTCCAGAATCAGGAGAAGAGGGATTTGTCTTCGTCCTGCGAGGGCAAAAGGTAGGAACAAACTAATGACTTTTTTGTGGCGTTTTATTTTTGTGTCTCTTTCGTCTGTCTCCCCAAAATAACACGGCCCTAAAATCTGCAACACAAGCAGCAAGATTACAGTTCACATATGCAAAATGTGTCTCTGGTGGCAATTTATTTTGGGACAGGTTGGCTATTTTAGAATTAGTCTTGATAATGTGGAGGAGGTACATGAAGTGATTCTGTAACCCCCCCACAGACACACACACACACCACACACACAACACACCACCACAACACACACCCACACCACACACACAGACTCCCACATACAGACAAATAGCGTGAACAAAAACATGCAATTAAGTTATAAATAACAATCTTTAAAAAGCAACTGTATGTGGACCTTCCTGGACACTGCAACAACTGTAAGTACAACACACACACACACACACGCCGCGCACACACAACACACCCAACATGCATGCACATTCACAACACACCCACACAGCACACCATGCAACCACAGACACAAAGCGCACCACAGGTTTGTCTACAAAACACATAGCCTACAATGCAACAAACACACGCATGCACTCAGACACACACAGCATGCACCACACGCACACGCACACACACGGTGTCAATATGTGTATGGCATTGTTTGTTTGTCGAGAAGTGCAGCCACCCAAACTTGCCCACCATTTTTAATAGTAATCTTGTTTTTTTTTTTTTAAATCTGTTCCCGCCTTTCAGGGCTGACGTAAACATCTTGTCAATAGTGAATCATATTCATGGAGAATAATCTCTTGTTCTTGTTTGGATGATGTTTGGCGAGTGCACCTGCCTGCCTTGTGACCGCCCACCATCCACCCTGATTGTGTGTACGTTGGCAAATCCAGGCGGTTTGTGATATTTCGCCAGGCAGTGAGATTGGCTCAAAAAATAGACCGGCGACGGCTGCTGCGTCGGTTCGCCATGCATACATCCACGTTTGCCTCCAACTACGCGCTGCGCCTGCGGATTGGTCGAGAAGAAATTTAGTAATTTTTATGTTTCGCGTTTTTTTTTTTTTTTTTTAGACATATCAGAAGAGAGATAAAGAGAAAGCGAGGGGAGATAGACGAGAGAGGCGGGAAAAAGGGATTGCATTGAAAAACAAGAGGCATGTTTAGTCATTCTGAAACAACTTTTTGCTATATCAACGGGGGACTGACCAGCCTGAGCTGATCACCACGAGGGTGCGAACACAGAAAAGACTGATGCTCGGGCTGTCACATGGCTTGGTCTTGTTTTTGCTGCTCTGCTCCCCCCCCCCCCCCCCTCCTCTCTCTCCCAATCTCCATCTCTTCTCCACTTCCTCCCTTTCACCCCTTTTTTCCGTCTATATCTCTGTGACACACCACGCAGCGACCCCCAAAGAAAACGCAGTCATCATTGTGTAAATACCCCCCCCCACAAAAGCCCCGCACGTGCTCGCGGACTGGGTCCCAGTAAGGTATATTATAGGAAGTGTCACTTTTCACCATGGTTTCTCCCAGCCGCGAGTTTCCTACCCCTCCCAGAGCAGAGGAGAGAGAGCTGGGTTGAAACCGGTGTAGGGGAGAAAAAAGCGATTGTGTTTTTTTATTATCAGTACAGGCCGGATGGTTAAATGTAAAATTTAAGGCTAGGGCACACGATATGGTGTTTGTTTTATCGTCCATCGCCATAGGAGTCGATTTTTGGTGCGCCGGTGGGTACGCGTATCTGTTTAGGGGCGCAACAACCGCGGTGAGTTGCGCATGGCGTCACTTTGTGACGAATAGCATATAAATGCTAACGAGAGACTTCTGTAATGGCACATAGTAAATTGACCTACTTAGTGAAGTTGGTTCACGGCTGGCTACAAGTTACATCAACCAACAAAGGCTGTCATTTGAATGGTGTTTTGAGCTAACGTTAGCCAGCCACACAATCATAGATACTAAATGTTTTTGAAATGACTGCTAGCTTAGCTACAAGTTAGCTTCAAACACATCAGTGTGAATGGTGTTTGAGCTAACGTTAGCATCAATCACCACTAGATGCTAAAACGTTATTGAAATGACTGCTACTTAGCTACAAGTTGCATCAAACACACACAAAGAATGTTAGTGGAATGGTGTTTGAGCTAACGTTAGCATTCAATCACCATGATGGCTAAACGGTTCTTGAGACGCTATCTTAGCTACAAGTTAGCATCAAAACACAATGAAGAATGTCGTGGAAATGGTGTTTGAGCTAACTTGCTAAAATGTTTTGAAATTATTTCCGTTTGTCAATTTGCTTAAGATTGAGAGACAAGTAGTAACCTACCCCCTGGGTGTAATTGGTTGCCATGACTTTGCGAATGACCCTAAGTAGTGACCAGCAGCTTCCCCGGTTTCCGGGGACAGTCCCCGATTTTGCTACCTGTCCCCGGCTGGATCGTCCCCGAAATGTCCCCGGTTTTCACTGTGACTGACACCCCAAATTGGACTGAAAGAAATAAAAACTGACAAAACGGAGCCGATGGTCGCACACCCACCACCGGGCTCCAGGCAGCCAGAGCCCGCGGTGCTCAGAGAGGTTTTTAGAAAGCGTGTGTTACGATGCTAAATCACTGATTTTTACTGGAGTCTGGGTGTTTAGCAAACCAATTTCGCGGACTTTTATGTTTTAAAAGGATCTTAATCCTTTAACAGAAAGGTCGACCTCCTTAGAACTCCTTCCCATAATGTTTCAACACTATAATATAATCTGAGTCTGTCAGAAGCAAAACCTCACCTTTATGAACGTAAATACAAGCTGGACAATTATCCTGTTAACTTCCATTGCAGCGATCTCGTTTACTATGCATCACTGTCAAGGAAAATATGTCCTCATATTTTGTTGTATCTGATATCAATGAGTCTGTTGCAGAAACCAACCTTGAGCAGTAAAGCAAAAGCTGCAGTAGTTCGTAAACTTAACATTATGAAATTTGATTTCTATCTTGAAATATTAAGACTTTCTATCTTGAAATATTAAGCTTTCTATCTTGAATATTGAGACTTTCTATCTGATATATTAGGAATTTCTGTCTTGAGTATAAGATGGATTTTTTATCTTGAATTTTAGGACTTTCATCTTGAGGTGTAGCTGTAGGAAGTAGAGCAGGGGGGGGTCTAGGATCATACCTTGGGGGAGGGGGGGGGGGGGGGGCTCACCGCCCCTAATGAGAACAGGCTCTAGTTCAGTGTCCCCGTTTTAAGTTTACAAAAATAAAAACAGACGTTTTTTGGAGGTAAATACGCTTCTGGCTGAAAATGTCCCCGGATTTTGTCTGACAAATCTGGTCCCCCTTACCCTAAAGGAGAGAGGCAGCGGATGAGAGCTCACTTGAGTTCAGTAAAGCAACTCTGCGAGTTCGTGGAGTCTCGACTTTATGGACTTTTCTTAACCCTGTATTATATTCAGGTCAAATTGACCATTTAAAAATTTTACAGAAGAAAAATGTCCAAGTTACATTTTTCGCGAACCTGAAATCAGCGTCCTTTCCTTATTTCCTGTGATAAACATGTATTCCTGACTCAGGACATTATTCGGATATGACACTTTGTGTGTTCCATAGTTGGATTTTTAACATAATTATATCTTTATGATAAAAACCCCACTTCCATGTTTAATAGTGTGCTAGTAGAGATTGATGCATTCCCTAAACATAGTTATCTCACTGTGGAAACTGAGATAAAACAATATTTGTTATAATTATGAAATTTTATTTCAGATTGTTTTAAAACCCAAT
>NW_022605575.1:299468-299746 GCF_008692095.1 Etheostoma spectabile
AAACCCCAAATAAGTCCCGGGTCAGTTGGACCCGAGGGACCCGAGAGGGTCCCCGAAATGAAGACAACACCAGGGTTAAATGCTAAGTGGTGCGCCGCTGCTACACGTAGCCCACGTAGCAGAAACCTTGTCCTGCGTCGGCCCTATGTCTGATACCGTGGCGGCAGAAACTTTACCATGGCGGTAAAAGTTTTCATTCATTCATTCATTCATTCATTCATATTTATTATACAGGAAAGTTAGAAAAAGTGACATTACATTACAATGTAAAAAACGGG
>NW_022605575.1:299767-299886 GCF_008692095.1 Etheostoma spectabile
GTTTTCAGCCGGTTCCTGTTCTGCAGAAACATAAAACCTGGGTCCAGCACGTCGGGACAGACGTTAATACAAGACATCGATATGATATCGTTTATGATCTTACCTGTAGCCCTTTGAGA
>NW_022605575.1:299896-300366 GCF_008692095.1 Etheostoma spectabile
TTAAATGTAAAGTGCATTACAAATAAAATGTATTCTCATTATTATTCTTATTATTATTTCTTTTTCATGTGTGTGTTTATCCCTCGTGTTGTCTTCTCGTCAACCATGAAAAAAAACAACAACCTTACAACAAACATTAATATCGCTTTTTCTGACATTTTTTGACACTTTTACCAATGCTGTGGCAGAATCGTGATGTCAATTTTAAGCCAAAAAAAAAAATCGTGATTCATATTTTTATCCCCAAATCGTGCAGGCCCACTCCAAAACCCCACTCACATGCTTCAGACACAGACAGATCCATTCAGGATTTCTTTTAATTGATTTTGGATCAATGAAATGAAAGAACCCATCCCTAAAATAGTAATATGCTATGATAACATGGTATCATTAGATTAGATTTTATTCATCCCACAGCGGGGGCATTTCCTTCTTACAGCAGCTACATTTTCTACAATAAGAGCAAAAAC
>NW_022605575.1:300376-301224 GCF_008692095.1 Etheostoma spectabile
TCATTTTTCTGCCACATTTTGGTCATTTTTCTGCCACATTTTGGTGATTCTTCTGCCACATTTTGAGCATTTTCTGCATATTTTAAAATGTCTGTTTTTATACATCCATGATAATGGTCACCCTGTATACACGTCTGTCCAAGGGCGTGACTTTGGGTTCAACATTGGGGGGGGGGGTACATTTTCTGCATTTTTGGGGGTTTTCTCTGCCACATGTTGTGCATTTTCTGCATATTTTAAAATGCCTGTCTTTATATATCTTTGATAATGGTCATCCTGTATATAGGGGTACACATTGTGGAGGGGGGGATACATTTTCTGCATTTTTGGTGAATTTTTCTGCAACATGTTGTGCCTTTTCCACATCAAGCTATGGTGCAAATGTCTTTATGCATGTGGAGGTTATTCTAATAGAGTTGGGGTCGGGTGGCACTGGTCAGTTTGGATATTTGGGGGAGGGGTTGTAACTCGGCCTGCACGATTCAGGGAAAAATACAAATCATGATTTTTATTTGTTTTATTTTTTTATGTTTTTGTGGCATTTTCTGCCTTTATTTTTAGGACAGGACAGATGAAGACATGAAAGGGGGGACAATGAACCCCGGGCCTAATTAAATAAGTGAAATCTCACGTTCACTTTGGAACGTGAGATTTGTTACGTTCTCTTCACTTTGTAGGTAGAGCGGTTGTCTGCCAATTGGAAGGTTGTTGGTTCAATACCTGGCCCTGCAGTCCCATGTTGAAGTGTCCTTGGGCAAGACACTGAACCCATAGTTTCCCCCAATGCTGCGTGTGAATGTGTGTGAGTGTGTATCTGATGAGCAGGTGTGTAGATGTGTGTGAGTGTG
>NW_022605575.1:304711-310171 GCF_008692095.1 Etheostoma spectabile
TGTAGATGTGTGTGAGTGTGTATCTGATGAGCAGGTGTGTAGATGTGTGTGAGTGTGAGTCCTTTTTTCATAATTCTTGTCCCTTTTAAAAAAAAATGTTTGTCCTTTTTTTGGTCATTTCGTCCAACAAGCAGTACTTGTTGGGCAGTTGTGCTAAAGTTAGCTTGCTAACATAACATGAAGTTTACCATTTCCTGGTTATGGTAACTAGGTCAATGGATTGCACTGGGTCTATTTCTCAGTGCTCCATACTAAGGAAGAAAAGGCCAAACATTAACATTCATATTTTAGCACGACGTCTATGGGGGGGTGCCTGGGGGGTTACCTGGGGGGTTACCTGCTCCACCCTGGGCTGAAGAGGCTTTACAGGGAGACTTGGGTTGGGGGTATCTGGTGGCTGGTGTGTATTTTACTGAAATCCTCCAGAATCATTATGAATAAAGTGTCAGACGCTGTAGAATAGATTGTGGATTTCAGTCGCACATTACAAATCATATCACAGCTGCAGAGAAACAAAACAGAGTCAGAGGAAAGGCACATTGTCTATTTTGAGCATTCCTGTATGACTCCATAACGACTGTGTGTGTGTGTGTGTGTGTGTGTGTGTGTGTGTGTGAGCAGCTCAACACTGGGGGATGGCTTTATTTCCTTTTCCTGCTAAATGGAGCATCAAATGAGGAGAGCAAACTGTATCTGTGTCTGCAGCTCTCCCTCGCTACGACTTCAGCTCGCTCCTTATACTATACTTATGCCCCCTGTATTTTAACATAGGGGGGTGTATACTTATGCCCCCTGTATTATGTTGTGTTTCGTGGCATTGGATGGGGTGAGATTTTCGACAAACATGTTCACGATTCAGGGAAAATACAAATCTGATTTTTATTTGTTTTATTTTTTTATGTTTTGTGGCATTTCTTGCCTTTATTTTAGGACAGGACAGATGAAGACAATGAAAGGGGGGACAAGAACCCCGGGCCTATTGTAAATAAAGTGAAACTCTCACGTTCACTTTGGAACGTGAGATGTTAACGTCTCTTCATTTGTAGGTAGAGCGGTTGTTCTGCCAATTGGAATGGTTGTTGAGTTCAATCCTGGGCCCTAGCCAGTCCATGTTGAAGTGTCCTTGCGGCAAGACACTGACACCTAGTTCCCCCAATGCTGCGTGAGTTGGAAGTGTTGCTGAGCAGTGCTGTCGATGTGTAGTGGATGATGAGCAGGTGTGTATTGAGTGTGTATCGATGGAGGTGTGTGATGGTGAGTGGTAATCGATGAGCAGGTGGGAGAGTGTGCTGAGTGTTGTATCTGACGGGGCAGGGTGTGTGATGTGGTGGAGTGCTGATCTGGAGAGAGTTGGGTCATGTGATGTGAGGTTATCTGATGCGAGGTGTTAGATGTTGAGTGTGTACTGATAGTGTGTGTTGAGTGGTGTATCTGATGAGCAGTGGTGTAGATGTGTGATGAGTGGTATCTGAGGAGCCAGCCGTGTGTAGATGTGTGTTGAGGTGTATTGATGAGACAGGTGTGTAGAGACTAGTGTTAGCCGGGATGGAGGGTGCATCTGATGAGCAGGTGTGTAGAGTGTGTGAGTGGTATCTGATGAGCAGGTTTCGGGATGTGTAGTGGTGTGTATCTGATGAGCAGGTGCGAGATGTGTGGAGTATGTTTCTGAGTGGAGCAGCTGTGTAGATGTGTGTGAGTGTGATATCTGATGACAGGGAGAGGTAGTGGTGGACGATGATGGTGTGAGGGTAGTGTGAGTTACTGATGAGCGGTGTGTAGATAAAGCGATGTGTGTGATGTGTGTATTATGATGAGCGGTCGTAGTAGACTGTGTGTGAGTGTGCATCTGATGAGACAGCAGTGTAGATGTGTGTGAGTGTGCTATCTGATGAGCATTTGGTTGTTCTAGAGTGTGGTGAGTGTGTATCTGATGAGCAGGTGTGTGAGATGTGTGTGAGTGTGTATCTGATGAGCAGGTGTGTAGAGTTGTGGAGTGTTTATATGATGAGCGGTGCTAGCTGTGGGTGTGTTGGGGAGGTGGATGTGTGATGAGTGTGTATCATGTACTGAGCAGTGTGTAGATGTGTGTGAGTGTGTATGATGAGCGGTTGGTAGAGTATGGTGACTGATCTGAGTGCAGCAGTCTAGAGTTGTGGCAATTGAGGAGAGGTGTGTAAGATATGTGTGATTGTGATTCGAGAGCAGGGTTGTAGATGTGTGTGAGTGAGTGTGTATCGTGCAGGTGTAGATGTTGCGGGTGACTGTAGAATGTGTGCTGATTGTGTATCTGTATGAGCAGGTGAGTCACGATGTGTGTGAGTGTGTATGATGACGCAGGTGATGTAGATTGTGTTTGAGTGTGATCTGATTGAGCAGGTGGTAGAAGTGTGTCGACGGTGCATCTGATGGCAGGGGTGAGAGGTGGAGATGTGGGTGTGATGGAGGTGCATCTGATGAGCGGTGGTAGAGTGTGTGGAGTGTGTATCATGATGAGCAGGAGTGTAGGATGTGTGTGATTGTGTTGTTCTGATGAGAGGGTGTAGCATGTCGTTGAGTGTGTGGAGGTGTGTGAGTGTCGTAGTGAGTGTGCATTGATAGCAGGAGAGTGTATATGTGTGGAGTGTGTGATCTGATGAGCAGGAGTGTAGATGTGTGTGAGTGTGTGTGATGGCGTGGTGGTGAGTGGTGGTGGCTTGTAAAGCAGGAGTGTAGTGTGCTGAGTGTGATCGATGAGCGGAGTGGCGATGTGTGTGACGTGTGTATCTGATGAGCAGGGTGTAGATTTTGGGGGTGGTGTGAGTTGTGTAAATTGATGAGCAGGTGTGTATAACTGTTGGATGTGTATCTGATGAGCAGGTGTGTAGATGCTGTGTGAGTTGTGTATCTGATGAGCAGGTTGGAGATGTGGGAGTGTGTACTGTGAGCAGGTTAGATGTGGTGATGTGTGATCTGTAGAGCAGGTGTGTATGTTGTATTGTAGAAGGTGTGGTGGTATCTGAATGAAGCAGGTGTGTAGAGTGTGTGGTGGATCGATGAGCAGGTGTGTAGATGTGGTGTGAGTGGTGATGATGGGCCAGGTGTGTAGATGTGGGAAGTGTGACTCTTATGAGCAGGTGTGTGAGATGTGTGAGTGTGTATTGATGAGCCGGTGTGTAGATGTGTGTGAGTGTGATTACTCTGTAGAGAGGTGTGAATAGATGGTGTGTGAGGTTAGATCCGAGTGAGAGTGGTAGATGTGTGTGAGTGTGTATCTGATGAGCAGGTTGACGTGGTGTGAGTGTGTATATGATGAGCAGGTGTGTAGAGGGTGTGAGTGTGTATCTGATGAGAAGGGGTGTAGATGTGTGTGACAGTGTTATCTAATGCCAGGGCCCCCCCACCAGTGACGATGCCCCTTTCTGTTGTAGGTTGTACGTATCGATGAGAGGTGACCCTCCCGTGTAGATGTGTGTGAGTGGTTATCTGTATGCAGGCAGGTGTGTAGATTGTGTGACTTTTTAGTGAGTCCTGTTTTCATAATTATCTGTCCCTTTTTTAAAAACAAATGGTTGTTTTTTTGTTTGGTCTTTCGTCCAACAAGAAGTACATGGTGGGCAAGTTGTGCTTACAGTTAGCTGGTCCATACGATCATAACCCATGAAGCTTACACATTTACATGGCCTTGGTAACTAGGTCAATGGCATTGATGGGTCTATTTCTCAGTTGCTGACATACTAAGGAAGAAAAGGTTCACAAAAATTAACATTCATAGATCTAGCAACGACGTCTATGTGCGGCGTGGTGCCTGCGGGGGGTCCATGGGGGGGTGTTTTACCTGCCTCCACCTGGGGCAAGAGGCTTTTAAAGGGGAGACTGGGTTGGGGGTAGTGTGGCCACTGGTGTGTTTTTACTGCGAATCCGCCCGACATCATTATGTAATAAAGGGTCAGACGCGCTCGAATAGATACCAGTGGATGTCATTGTGCTCGCACATTATCAATATTTCATTTTTGTATTAACATGCTGGCAGAGACACACCCAAACACCAGAGTCAGACGGAAAGGCACATTGTATACTTTTCGAGCATTCCTGTGATGACTCTTCATTACCGACTGTGTGTGTGCTTGTGTGTGTGTGTGTTGTGTGTGTCGCCTGTGAGAGCCTCAACACTGGGGGATGGCTTTAATTTCCGTTTTTCTGTCTAATGTGGCATCAAATGAGGAGAGCAAACTGTATCTCGTGTCCTGAGCTCTACCTCGCTACGACTTCAGCTCGCTGCCTATATTATATTATGCCCCCTGTATTTTAAACACTAGGCGGGGTGGCTATACTGTATGCCCCTGTACTTTTAACCTAAGGGGGGCTGTCTAATTACGCCCCGTACTCCGTTATTTTAGACACTAGGACGGCGGTGTACTACTTATCAGCACCTTGTATTTTAATCATAGGGGGGTGCCTCATACTTAGCCCCTGTATTTTATATATTGCGGGGGTGTTACTATATGCCCACCCTGGTATTTCACACATAGGCGGGGTGTATACCTTATGCCCCCCTGCATTTCAACACATAGGGGGGTGTATAACTATGCCCCCTGTATTTAACATAAGCGGAGCTCGGTGCTCATCTTACTGCCCCGTGTTTCTCACATAGCCGGGCGTGTATATTGTCCCCCTGCTTTTAACATAGGGGGTGTATACTTATGACCCGTATTTAACACTAGCGGGGTGGCAATCATACTTTGCCCGTATTACTGGCCTGTAACTGCACCTGAACGGGTGTCTACTTATGCCCCCTGTTGTAGTTGAAACATAGGGGGGTATTATACTTTGCCCTGTATTTTAACATAGGGGTGCTAACTTAGCCCCTGTATTTTTAACAAAGGGGGTGCTATACAATATGACCCTTGTATTTAACCATAGGGGGTGTACTTAATTATGCCCGCTATTTTTCAAAAAAATGGGGGGTTGTATACTTCATGTCACCCGCACCCCTGTAGTAACATAGGGGATTCATGCCCTCTGTATTTAACCTAAAGGAGGGGTGATACTTAATGCCCCCTGTATTATTAACAATAGGGGGGTCCGAGCTACTTAGCCCTCGTATTGAACATAGGGGGACAAACTGTGTGATACTACATTAGAGCCCCTGTATTCTAACATAGGGGCGGGAGGTTAATAGCGAATGCTCCATGTACTATTTTAACATCAGGGGCGGCCCTGTGTTGTTATACTAATGCCCCCTGTATTTCTAACACTAGGGGGTGTAACTTATGCCCCTGTATTAAATAGGGGAGAGGAGTGTAATCCAACTGTATTCGGACCTGTCGATTTTAACAGCGAAACCCGGGGGTGGGATTACGTAATAGCTCAACTGGATTTTAACAACTAGGGGGTGTTTATACTTATCGGCAGCTGCTAGCTTGTTAAATGGCGAAGGGTCCGTTAGTGTATTATTATGCCCCCTGTATTGTATACATAGGC
>NW_022605575.1:310196-311675 GCF_008692095.1 Etheostoma spectabile
TTAAAATAGGGGGTGCACTCAACTTATGCCCCTGTATTTTAACTAGGGGGGGTTATACTTTGCCCCCTGTATTTTAACCTACGGGGGGTGATACTTATGCCACCGGGTTTTCAACATAGGAGGGGTGTATCTAGCCCCGTATCTACATGAGGAGCTTCTCCCTGAGTCTTTTACATAGGGGGCGTGCCATATATTCTCCCCCTGTTTGTCACCTCGGGGGTGTATACTTTGCTCTGTATTTAACACTAGGGGGTCGAGTTCTACCTTCTGCCCCTTGTCTTTACTCATGGGGGTGTTATTCTGCCTCCGCTGTGTTTGAAAAATAGGGGGGGTCCTACTTCGCCCTGTCTTTACCCTCGGGGGGGGGTATCCCTTGCCTGTCTGTTCAAAAGGGGGTGTCTCTTATGCCCCTGTCTTTTCCCCCTGGGGTGGATACTCTGCCCGTATTTTCCTGGGGGGGGTCCTTATGCCCCTGCTTTTCCCTCGGGGGTGTATCTTGCCTGTCTTTCCCCTCGGGGGGTGTTGACTTTCCTCCCCGCACCTGCTCTTTTCCCTTTCGGGGGGCTCCTCGCCCCCCTGTCCTTTACCCAGGGGGGTGTCTCCTCTGCCCCTGTCTTTTACACCTGATTAGGGGGGGTGTTCCTTCTGCCCCTGCTTCTTTTTCGTTTTTTTTTGTTGGGCCCCGTTTGGTGTAGGGGGTGTATACTTATGCCCCCTGTATTGTAACATAGGGGGTGTATACTTATGCCCCTGTATTTTAAGAAAGAAATTTTATTTATTCACAATGAAAATTAGTTTCCTTAAAGGTTTTATTTTCCTACTTCTTTTGAATTAAGGCATTAAGATCAATTTCTAAAAGATGTTTTTTTTAATCTTTTTAATCAACTTTATATTATTATATTTATCGGCATCATGTTTTTTTTGGAGCCAGAAGTGACCAAATTTTGACAACGGAGGTGAAAATGGAGAGTATGACGCGGCAAAGCCCGTGTTGGTTAATGGCTACAGTGGTGCTGTGCTAAGGTGACGCTAAATGGGGAAAGTGTGAGATGTTCAAGGTGGTGGAAAATTAGCTCACTTTTCCACAAGTTACCACCTAAAGCTAGCTAGCTAGCTATCTAGCTTTAGCTGGTAACTAGCTGGTAGCTAGCTGCTTGGCATAACAATGAACGAGACATTTTTAGGCAACCAAAATGTTCCAGTTAACTTTGATAAAGTGAAAACAAGGTTCAAAGACATTTAAGACATGGACAACAGCCAGAAACAAGTTGAGGTCTCTTATAATGTCCTCAGTGATAGGGGGTGTATAGGCTACTTATGCATGTATACTTATGGTTAGCATGGTTAGCACAGCTAGCATGGTTAGCACATGGCTAACAGGTCCTAAAGCATCCCCTGCTTTAAAAATAAATGGGTCCATAATTGAGTCAAACGTATGTTGGTTGGTGCAGTTTTTTATCCTGTGCTGTGTGTGTGTGT
>NW_022605575.1:311685-312141 GCF_008692095.1 Etheostoma spectabile
GTGCGTGTGTGTGTGTGTGTGTGCGTGCGTGTGTGTGTGTGTGTGTGGTGATGCGGTTACCATGGCAGCCTATTGGCTGGAGTACATAATCCTTTTACAGGCCCACCAGATGACCTGCAGCATTCAGCTGCTAAACAGATTTCCATTGAAGAGACGTCTCTCTGTCATATTTCATTTATGCAGCAAGTTGCATGTGAATGGCGGCAGTATATGTGTATATGTCTTTGTATGTGTGTTTGTGTGTGTACTACGTGTATATGTATATGTGTGTGTGTGGGTATGTGTGTGTGTATGTGTATCTGTATGTGTGTGTCTGTGTCTCTATCTGTATGTGTGTGTCTTTGTGTGTGTGTGTTTGTATGTGTATCTGTTAGGGCTGTCAAAATTAGCGCGATAATAACGAGTTAACGCAATCATATATTAATTCAATTAAGAAAAAATGTCGCAATTAACGCA
>NW_022605575.1:312151-312279 GCF_008692095.1 Etheostoma spectabile
GACCCCTTGAAGGACCCGTATTGAGGTGGTTGCACAGGGCGCGCGACACTGAACAGTAGCCGTGCCGCCGAGTGGTAGTCTCATAGAAGGGTGGGCAGCCAGATTGAAAAGAATCAGCACAGAAGTTG
>NW_022605575.1:312441-312596 GCF_008692095.1 Etheostoma spectabile
AAGCCAAGCACACGGATCCCAGCGTAAGCTCTGCTTCTGGTAACGTACGACCAACTACCCGTGGCAGCCGTTTTAGAAGCAGATCGATGGATACGTTGACCTCCAGTAAACTGACCCAAGCTATAGCTAAATGGATAGCCACAGCATGCAGGCCA
>NW_022605575.1:312661-319114 GCF_008692095.1 Etheostoma spectabile
CGAGATGCCATCCAGGGCCACAGTCAAGTCCAGGATCCACGAGTGGTATGACACAGAGAAGGCAAAACTAGCTACGAATCTGGACAACACAGCTTCTGTCGCGCTGACTGGTGACTATTGGACGGTCATTCTACCGTATCTATCTTATCTATTTCTCCGTCTCTATCTATCATCTATGCCAATCTATGCTATCTACTATTCTATCTATCTATCTATCTATAATCTATCTACTATCTTACTATCTATTCTTAGTCTATCTATCACTCTCCGACATCCTCTCTATCTAGCTATTTCCATCTCTATGCTAGCAAAAAAATCTATCTATCTATCTATCTCTCTTCTCATGCTTATCATCCATCTCGATCCTCTCGGACATCTCTCTCTCATCCTCTCTCAATCCCTCTACTATCTCTCTAATCGATCATGCCTCTCTCCCTTCTAATCTCCTCGTCTCTATCTGCGTCTCACTCGCTCATCTCTCTCACTCGGTATCTCTCTCCATCCTCCTCTCCTCTCTCTGCTCTCTATCAACCCTCTCTCTCTCTATCTATGTAATTTCCTCTCTCTCAATGCTCTCTTCATGCTCATCTTCCATCTCTCTCTCCTCCCTCCGTCTCTATCATCTATGGCTAATCTATCTATCTATCAAGTTAGGCGTCAGTAAATAGGCCTTTGCGTCTTATGATAATTTTAACTGAGCTTGTATCTACTAGTTGGTCGTAGTGACACTGACCCTAAACTCCTATATCTATGTTTCTAGTGTCGGTATTAGGTCCTGATCCCTAACCGCGTATATCTATGGGTTTCGTAGTGGTCGTAGCTAGTGTCCTGTAGCGCCTAACCCTATATCTAGTTTCTAGTGGTCCGTAGTAGTCCTTCCTCGCGGCTACCCCTATATCTAGGTTGCTAAGTGTGTGGTTCGTGGTAGTCTTCTGACCCTTAGTAACTCCTATATATAGGTTTCTCTTCTCTAGTGGTCAGTGGTATCCTGCCTCTAACCGCTATATCTATGGTTTCTAGTGGTCTGGTCGTTCCTGACCCTAACCACTATATCTATGTTTCTCGTGTGGGCGGTAAAGTGAGTCCGTTGGACTCCTTAACTGCCTAATCTAGGTTCTATTAGTGGTGCGCGTATTAGTCCTAGACCCTTAACGTCTTATTCTAGTTTGCTAGTTGTTCGTAGTAGTCCTGACCGTAACCTCTATATCTTCGGTTTCTAAGTGGGTGCTAACTAGTCCTGACCTGGGCTAACCGCCTATATCTAGGTTTCTATGTGGGCCAGGTATAGTCGGCTGACCCTAAGCACAACCCTATATCTAGGTTTCGTAGTGGGCGTAGTGAGTCCTACCCTAACCCATATTCTAGTTTTCTTAGTGGTCGTGAGTAGTCCATGACTCGGGGCTAAATCCCTATATCATATGGGTTTCATAGTGGGGCTGTAGTAGTCGGTGCTGGACCTGCTATACTCCTCGTCTATATCTGTTAGTTTGTCTAGGGGCGTAGTAGTCGCTACTGCCTAACCTATATAAATCTAGGTAGTTCTTAGTGTCCGTGAGTATCCTGACCTCTTCTAACCCGTATGTATCTAGGTTTCTAGTTGTGCAAGTAGTACGTATGTCCGGTCTGACTCTCTAACCCTATTCTAGTTTTTCTAGTGGTCGTAGTAGGTCCCTAACGTCTGGCTAACCCTTATATCTAGTTTTCTAGTGGGTTCCTTAGTAGTCCTGACTCCTTTAACTCGCTATATCACTAGGTTCTAGTGGGCGAGTAGTCCTGACCCATAACTCCCTATATCTAGTTTCGTAGTGGGTCGTAGAAGTATTCCTGACCCTAACCTATATCTAGTTTTCTAGTGGTCGTAGTAGTCCTGACGCCTATACATCTATATTCTATAGTTTCTAGGGGTCCGGAGGAGGTCCTGACGCGAAAGAACCGCTATTCTAGGTTTCTTCTAGTGGGCGGAGTAATTCCGTGACGCTAACCCCTATATCTAGGTTTCTTAGTGTGCGTAGTAGTCCTGACCCCTCAGTCCCTAATCTAGGTTTCTAGTGGGGCGTAGTAGTCTGTCCCCTAGCCTCTATATCTAGGTTTCTTTAGTGGTCGGTAGTAGTCCTGACCCCTAACCCGATTATCCTAGTTTTCTAGTGGTCGTCAGTAGTCCTGACGCATTCGCTAACCCTATATCTAATCTAAATATAATTCTAGTTGGCGAATAGTATATTGCCTACGCCCTAATCCGGCTATATCTTGGTTTCTCGGTGGTCGTAGTATCCTGACCGGCTAACAGCGGCCTATATGCTAGGTTTCTATTGGTCGTAGTAGTCCTGACCTAACTCCGTATAATCTAAGGTTTGCTAAGGGTCGTAGTAGTCCTTAGATCCTGACCGCTAACCCTAATGCTAGGTTTTCTAATGGTGCGTACGTAGTCCTGACCCTAACCCATATTATCTCTGCTTTCCTAGTGCGATCATTAGTTAGTCGGGCTGAGGCCTGCCACTATACCCCTAATATCTAGGTTTGGGTAAGTGGGCGTAGGTAGTTTCCTGACCCTAAATCTCCTGATATCACTTAGGTTTCTGAGTGGTCGTAGGAGTCGGGCTGACCCCTAACAAAGCCCCCACCCTATTATCTATCTAGGTTTATAGTGGTCGTGAGTAGTTATCGCCTGCTTACTCTGTGGCTAACGGCGCTATATCTAGGTTTCTAGTGGGCCGTAGTAGTCCTGAGCCCTTAACCGCGTATAGCTAGCGTTTCTAATTGGTCGTAGTAGTCGCAGAGCCCTTACGCGGCATAGATCTAAAGTTTCTAAGTTGGTCGTAAGTAGTAGTCGGCTACGACCGGCTAACGCCTAGATATGCTAGGTGTCTAGTGGTCGGCAGTAGTGCCTGACCATCCCGTCAATGCAGTGCTAATCTAGGCTTTGCATAGTGGGGCGTAGGTATCCTGAGCGGGTCCTAACCCTATTACATCCGAGTTTCTAGTGGTGCGTAGTAGTCCATGACCCATAACCCTATAATATTCTAGGCCGTTTTCTAAGTGGTTCGTAGTAGTCTACTGACGGCCTAAACTGCCTATATCTTAGTTTATCTAGTGAGCTCTAGTCAGAGTAGTCCGCTACATGAGGCCCCCTAACGGTCTCTATATTCTATGGTTTCTAGGTTGTCCTTAGTAGTCCCTGACCCTATTCACGGGGCCCTAATATGCTAGTTCCTTCTAAAAAAAAAAAAAAAAAAAAAAAGTGCGTCGATAGTAGATTGCGTTTACCCCTAACCCCTATATCCTGAGGTTTGCTAGCTGTGTCTATTGTTGTAGTCGGCTGACGGGGGCCTTAACCCCCAATATATCTGAGGGTATTCTAGTGGACATTTGCGTAATTAGTGGCTCTCTGACCTCCTTAACCCTCTATATTATATGTTTCTAGATGGTGCGGTAGTGTCCATAGATACCCTAAGCGCGCTAATATCTAGTTTGTCTGAGTGGTGGTCGTAGATAGTTAGTCTGACCCAATATTAAAAACTTCCCTAACCCGCGATCTCTACGGTTTAGTGGGTCTCTAGTAGTCGGCTGACCATCTACTACGCTCCGCTATATCTAGGTTTCTATGGGGGGCAGTAGATATCCCGGACCTCTCATCGCGCGGCATATTATCTCAGGGTAGTTCCTATTGGGCGTACTTATTCCTGGACCTGCCATAAGCCCTATAACATAATTCTAGCTTTGCGTAGTGGGGCGTATTAGTCCTGAACATTGCTAACCGTTGGCATAAGCCCTCATATTCTAGAGATTTCTAGTGGCATTGTGAGGTGATTCCTTGACCTCAACTCGGCCGCTATATCATAGGTTTACTACACGTGGGGGGCGTAGATAGCTTCCTGACCGCTAACGTCTTGCGCTTATATCATAGGTTTTTCTTTAGTGGTCCGTAGGTCTATCCTCATGCACCGGCTTAATCGTCCTATATCCATTAGTATTCTAGTGGTCGTAGTGGAGTCGCGATGAGCCTCTAACCCTACTATCGTATGGTTTTCCTATGTGTCGTAGTAGTCGGGTCTTCGTATCGGGGTCCCTAAGCTTCCGCTATATCCTAGGTTTCTAGTGGGTCACGTAATTAAGTCCTGTATCCTCTAACCCTTATATCTAGGTTTGCTAGCTGGTGGGTGGGGGGCCGTAGATAGTCGACTCGAGCCCATACAATGCGCCTATATCATAGGTTTCGTATTTGTGGGTCCGTAGTAGGTCGGCAATGAGGCCCCATCTGAGACCGCCGACTATATCCTAGGAGTGGTATATTCTAGGTTGTGCTAGGGTCCCCTGCTAGTTAGGTATGTATTAGTCGGCCTGTCTGACGCCTTAACCCTTTCCTTATCTCAGGTTCTATGACTCCATTCCTTATTACCCAAATAATCAGGGGCATATCCTATCCTTAATAATTCTGTGCATATAATTCATCTATTAATAATCAGCATATTAGAAATGAGTACAGTCGATATAAAATATATAACGGGGCTTCAGCATATATAATGCAATTAATAACTGCAGCATATCCACCATTAATACCAAGTCGGTCGTGGGCCTTGGGAGTCTGGTCTAGACGGAGGATTTTCCTTGCGTTTGGTGGCGGTTGTTTTTAAAAGTTAAGGGCGCGTGGGCCATTATGTTCCGCATGGCGACGTTACACTCAAAAAACTTCGATCCCCCGACTCCAGGCTCACTTCCTATCTATTCCATTGCCCATAGTACGGATTGGGCCTCCCCTTCCGCCAAAACAATCCTACACATCGGGTGAGGGGGAGGGTGGTTATAAAGTAGCTAGACAAGATCAGCTGAGGAGTCGGGGGTTTTAGACGGCTCACGGGACAGACTAGGCCCGACGCGACCCTTGGGCATGGTACTCCAAACACTCGTAAAGACAATAAGACCTGGCTTCGTCTTGTGGGGATTTGACTTCAGACAGGTTATTGATTATGTTATTAATTATATATATACTAATTTTTGTTGTTTCTCTTAATTTTTTTATTTTTTGTATGTGTATACTGGGCTTGTAATTTATCGGCAGCGCTCAACCTTTGGAGCATGCGCCTATCTAGTTCGTTTCATATTACATAAACTATGACCTGATCGCATATGAGGTGCTGGGCAAGTTAAGACAATAGGAAGCATACTGTCCGAACTTGCAACTATAGTCAAAGACACATGACACATGGATACAAGGCAATCATGCGGATGTAAAATATATATGGATATTGCGGTCTATATCTATAATGCTATGCCTTAAATGCTATGGCGCGGGTCATTATCCTGCTTAATATCGGTCCTCAATAAAGAAGTGGAGCTGCACATATATAGTTCTATATTATTATGATAGTATTTATATTGTTATGGGGTCTTTCAAAATTAGCCGATAAATGAACGAGTTAACGCAATCCTATATTAATTTGTCTTAAGAATAAATGTCGTGTTTCTAGAATCAAGCGACTACAGTTGTTCTTTGAGCATATGACGCTTGAAGGAGCGCCAAATAATTGCGAATACGTATCGAGTATCTTGGTGCAGCATGTGGGGTCGCCCGACAGAAAGGTCCACCTGAACCACTCGTACGGTGTAACGGAGCCTCGGCAGTTTCTGTCATAGTATATTGGTAATGCGCAGGCAGAGGGATGAAGGAATCAGCAGCAGACTACGTTGAATTAGATGAGAAAGTAAGGGATCAATGGGATGGGCATAGCGTTTATTTTGAAAACTACGTTGCGCATATATTATGCTCACTTTGACTAAAAGCGAGAAGATTCTATGTAGGGGCATTAGTGGAGCTGAGCCCTCTAGTTATGCATTCGCGAGTTATGCATCCGGTCTGAGGGTTATGCAATTACTGGCGAAGCCAGGCACAGCGGGATCTCCGATGCGTACGTTGGCTTTCATGCTTCTGGTTAAACGGGAGCCAGGAGCCAACTACACTCGGGCCTGGCTGCAGGCCGTTTAGAGTTAGCCAATTCGCATGAGATTACGTCAGATCCCTTGAATTCATGTAACTACTGAGCGCAATCTAGGGAGCTAGGTGGTATGTCACCAGCGAGTCGGCATGACGCATTTTATATAGAGTAAGACGGGAAGGTCTCCAGTCGCGGGCCATGTATCGCTTATCGTCTGGAGATACGGTCTTTGATCGACCTGTTTCTTGCCAGTACATCCGTGGCAGGTGAGAGGTGGGCCACAGTCGTTGTTAGTCCAGGTGATTACTTTTACCTACTTTTATACACCAAGCTTGTGTATACACAGAGATCGGTCATCAAATACTATCTCAGTCTATCTGGAGTCAAGCGACAGCTCTGTCCGCGCTGAGCTGGAGACCTATTTGAGCACTCAGGTGCCTAGGTAGTCTTAGCTTATCTGCATGAGTAAGCAGTGTCGTGGCCCCCCAATTTTACAGGGGGATTTCAGGATTGGAATGTGCTG
>NW_022605575.1:319139-319253 GCF_008692095.1 Etheostoma spectabile
CATTGACTGTGATGAGAACTGATGAGAGGCATACGGCTGACGTATGCGCGAGTCATTTTATGGACGTGGCGGGTCAGTGAAACATTGAAGAGAAAGTGAGCACGCTGAACACAG
>NW_022605575.1:319263-319359 GCF_008692095.1 Etheostoma spectabile
AAATATGATTGCAGCTTCGAAACAGCTACCTTTCAAACACCAGCCGTGCACGGCTCATAGTGTTCAACGCTCAGTCACAGTGTCTCTACAAAACAG
>NW_022605575.1:319369-322972 GCF_008692095.1 Etheostoma spectabile
GGTGCACTTGCTAAATGTCGCAAAGTGGTTGGCCCCTTCAAACACAGCCCACCTGATACTGCTGAACTCAAGACAGCAAGTTGAGATCAATTGGTCTAGTTTTTACTTATTAAGTACGAACAGCAGTCTGAATTACATATGGAGGGGCAGACAACATGACAATTGGGTCGATGGGGACAATCTAAAAAGTTCAAGACCAAACACGGGCCAGTTAGTCGGTTACACCGTATCAACACAACATTATTGAAACCAGTCCAACGTATGTCAGAACCCCCAAGTCACGGCCGAGGAGTGGAACAAGGTAAAAAGCGATCCGGAGGAAAATAAAGGGCGGACGTCCGGATAGAGATCAAAGGGAAGCCCCGAACACTTATATTCTAGGACAGGGCAATAACGAGTGGAACGTGATGCACTGGGAGATTGTTAGAACGCAGTTGTCTCTAGGGCGATCGAAAGGCAACGAGCAGTGAGAAAACATCGAATATCCATCACGCGTCGCGGGGAAAAATGTTCCTCGATCGTACATATAACAATGGGAAGGAAAGGGGGGGGGGAAAAGACGAACGAACTCTAAACAAAAAAACAACGCAAAACAACAACAAAAAGATCGACCCACCAAACGCAAATACGAAAAAACGCTCAGCGAGGGAAGTCATCCGGGGCGGACAGGGGATATTAGCTAAACAAAAATAAAGTGATATTCCCCTGCGGGGGAGCCAAGTCACAATGTCTCGCCGGCCTTACGGGAGGCGGGGGGGGCCATGGTCTCGGGGGCCGAAGCTAGAGAAGCATGGCTCACTTTGTCCGGTCGGTACAATGAGCGGTTCTAATTACAAGATAGTTCCGTCATCCTACCCTGCGGAAAGGGAGACATGGAAAACGAAAAACCCCATGCATGTAATCGGTGAGACATTCCACCAGACGGGATAAAGAGTGCTTGCTGATAGTCGCCAAGCTACAAAAAAATGGGTGGGCAGACTAGACCAGTTTTCAACCGCCAACTGATAACCCCACGTGCAACAGCCGGGCAAAAAAGAGAAATGGGCCGCAGGTCGAACTACATATCGCGTCACCTCACCCACATTCCCTTCGCTTTGCGATCGTGTTAACAAGACGAGCAATGAACCGTGGGGGAAACACCAGCCTTCAACATGATAAGGAGGGCACAGAACCATTGGCCGTACCGGAGGAAAAGAGAGACCCTCTCTCTAGACTAAGAGCGGCGGAAGTGCGGGAACTTTGTAAAATCAGATCTAATCGAATATAAACAAGGGGTCCATAATGTAAAGGTGGCTACGCGCGGCGAATCTATTCAGAGAAAAAAAAGACATAATCCAATAGGCGGCTCACTGAGGGTGAGCTGGTAACTAAGGCGCTTGTGAGCTGCGCCCGAAATGGCACTGGGTAAGACTGAGACACCAAGGAAGACCTACTACTATTCTGCGCATGCTCAAAGTGCGCTAAATTGGTTAAGTCTTTAGGGTCCTCGGCTAGACGATGGGACGGTGAGATAGCCGAGGCGTAGAGGCGAGTGAGCAAAGCGATCCGATATGCAGGTCACCTATCTTGTATTCAGATATGGCAGATCGATCAGAGAATCCAGGTCTGATGACTAATGGTTGGTCTGCGTTACCTGCTTGTTATGCTATGGGTCGAAACAAAAAGGCATGAAGTTATTAATAAAACCAAATAGAGATCGCAAACCATCGCGGAGGGACCTCTCCGGCGCGGATGTGGGTGCGGCCTTCCCTTGAAGAGGGCGGGACCACAACAAAAAAAAACAGTGCAAAAATCAGGCGGGCGATGCTCGTCATCGCCATTGCGAGGGCGGCGGCCGTAGTATCGACTAATCGCAAGAGCCAGGTGGGTCTCACAGCAGGTCGACAAAGGGGCGGCAAAAAGGGCCCGGCGAAGAGGTCGTCAATCGGAGAATGGTAAATGACAGGCAGAAGGCAGAAACTCTAAGGCATGGGGTACAAAGCACGGGAGCGGTAAGCGACATCATAATTACGAGCGAAAAGGCAGCAGGGAGAGCGGGGGCTGGAAGACATGAAAAAAAAGACAGGAAGAGCTATCTGTCGGTGTAGCTCTGATTCGCATCATCTGAGCAGTTGGGTGAATAGGTAACGGGGGGGGGGATATTATGGGAACAAGCTCGCACATGTAAGAGGGAGTGAAGTATACATCATGATAGGCTAGAACTGTAATCGTTGGAGAAACAGCTCATGGCTTAGCAAAATGGATCAGTAGCTGGAAGCTTAGCGTCAAATTGGAAAACTGTGATTCAACTGATGTACGATGCTCCGAGCAGGTGGGGAGCGTCAAAGGAGCGAAGGGTATAGCGGCAAGAGTGAGTCGCAATGGGATGTAAAAGCAATGGACGTTGGAAAGTGGATCATTGGATCGGAGAGTCAAGTTAATGTGAGAAAGCGTATGGGTGAATAAGCTAATTAGATCAACGAAGGGATGCGTGAAGAACGACGAGACAAGATGAACTAAACAAGAGGTGAAGGGAACGCAAGTTATATAGGATTGGCACAGGAAGCAGTGTCATGGAACAGCTAACCTCTTCAAACGGGGAGAAAGGGGAACGACTGCCACATGAAAACGGAGAACAAGGGAAAGGAACGTGGCAGAAGGGACATAAATAAAATGGAGGGGCAGAAAATCCCCGGGGGCAGGGAGTCGCGGGGTCAATAGTTGATTCAAGAGGAGAGGCGTGCTCATGCCTGTTCATGCATTTTCTCAAATACAAACCTTGCATTTGACGGTTGCAGAACATCTTGCTAAATGTCGCGGACAAATTGGTTGGCCTCCCTCCCTTCCACGCCGGAGTTCAAACACATCCCCCAGCCACCACCCTGGAGTACATGGCTGAACTCAGAGACAGCAAGTTGAGGAATCAGTTGTTGGCTGCTAGCTAAATTTTCACCTTATTAAGTACCGTGGTCTGGTATGAAGTTGGCAGCCATGGGGCGTTTCAGGGTTACCATTTAGATTAAGGTAAAACACTCATTTATAACTTCCGTTGAGATGGCATCATAGTTCTGTGTGTATAATGGCGTGTGTAGTTGGTTGCTGTGTGTTTTTTTGGGTGAAGAAAAGTGATTGTGGGTGATTAATGTATGTGTATATGGATCGACATTTGGTGTATATAGTGCTGTGTGGTGGGTGTGTTTAAATGGTAAGGCTGGTAATGGTTGTAGAGAGTGTGTCCTCGTATCTGTCGAAGTGGTTGCTGGAACCGGTGTGTTTTTTGGTGTTATTTGTTCAAATGTAGGTATTTGTGTGTGTGTGTGGGTGTTGGTGTGTGCTGTGTGGTGTCTGTGTCGATTAAACCTCTAGGCAGTATTAGGTGCGCATGTGGCCTGTTGGTCGTCGCATCATAACCGTACATCCGCACACAGAACAATCCTTCTTGGCATGAAAAAAGCTGGTCTCGGACTTGAGCCCGGTCCAGTATCTATTCATGTCCTCTGTCTCCGTTCCCCAGCTCGGACGGGACGCAACACACCATCCCAATAATGAAGCCTGCCAGACGCCACAGCCATACACAAATCAGCACCGCCGAAGGGGGTCTTTAAGTGGGGCTTGTGGCTGGTA
>NW_022605575.1:322997-327568 GCF_008692095.1 Etheostoma spectabile
CCCCCCCCCCCCGCCCCATCAATAACGGCTGCGCTTCATATCTATAAAACAGATCCTTTACTCTGAGAAAGTGAGTCGAGTGAACGAGGAAAAGGACTCACTGTTGCAGAAGAAGTATTTAGATCCTTTACTTAAGTAGAAGTACTTATACCACATTGTGAAAATACTCTTTTATAAGCATAGACTGTACATACTGTATATCGATTGATAGTAATGGTCTATGGCAGTGGTTCCCAAACGTTTTCAGCTCAAGACCCAAAAGAGGAATTTGCCGTCTCCCCGGGACACGAATTTACAAAAATTACACCATGAATCATGGTAACATCTACATGTTTAAACTGTGGACAAAAGACGGAAAACAAACCATGAATCTAAATGTATATGAAGTGTATTTATTCCATTATAAAAGTACACAAAAACAGAAAAGGTCTCTAGTCTCCTCACTGGGTCTCACTCCTTTCTCAACTCATGTTCTCATCCCCTCCTAGGATAAGAGAAGAGAGAGAGAGAGAGAGGTTAGAGAGAGACCCCCCACCCCCCACAGCATCTGAGCTGAACAGACCAGCGTAGCAAATAACAACGCTCATTCACATAAGATTGGTATGCATGTTACTCTGCCAACTGGCGACCCAATAAAACGGGTCTGCGACCCATTTTGGGTCCCGACCCTAAGTTTGGGAAACATCGGTCTATGGTTATGAGTTAAAGTCCTGCATTCAAAAGGCTATTACTCACTAAAGTATGTAAAGTATCAACAGGACAAGTAACTTAAAGTATTAAAAGTAAAAGTACTGGATGCAGAAGTAGGCTCCAACCGGCTGTGTTTACCGGTCTCTTCATCTCAGCTGGACTTGTAGGTCGTTATGTTGTTGATTAGTTTAATTTATGATACAACATCAGATTTTAAAAACTACGTGTGTTTTGTGTGCAAAACTCTTAATGCGACGATATGCTTTAGTCCCGATTTCATTCCTTCACGATATATGGGTCTCGATAGAATTTCTATCGTGATTTCCATTTATTGCGATTCGATAGTATTGAGTATTGCGAATTTCTTTTCCTTCTTTAACAAAAACAAAAGTTGAATAATACACTTCTAGAGACAATAATACGGTGTGTGTGTGTGTGTGTGAGAGAGAGAGAAAGAGTGCGTGTGTGTGTGTGTGTGTGTTGTGATGAGAGAGAGAAGAAGAATTTTTTGTGGGTGTGTGTGTGTGTGTGTGTGTGTGGGTGTTTGTGTGTGAGAGAGAGAGACTGAGGGGTGCAGCGTTTGCGTGTGTGGTCTGTGTGTGTGTGTGTGTGTGTGTGTGGGTGTGTGTTGTTGTGTGTGTGTGTGTGTTGTGGTGTGTGTCTGTGTGTTTGTGTGTGTGTGTGTGTGAGCAGAGAGACTGAGGGTGCAGTTTGTGTGTGTGCTGTGTGGTGTGTGTGTGTGTGTGTGTGTGTTGTGTGTAGTGTGTGTGATGTGAGAGAGAGAGAGCTGAGAGTGCCGTGTGTGTGTGTGGTGTGTGAGAGAGAGAAAGAGTGTGTGTGTGTGTGTTGTGTGTGTGTGTGTGTGAGAGTGAGAGGAGGAGCTGAGAGACTGAGAGTGCAGTTGTTTGTGTGTGCTGTGTGTGTGTGTGTGTGTGTAATGGGTGGTGTGTTTGTTGTGTGTTGTTGTGAGTGAGTGAGAGAGAGCAGAAAGAACTGTGTTTGGTGTGTGTGTGTGTGTGTGTGTGTGTGTGTGTGATGGAGTAGAGAGGGTGCAGTTTGTGTTGTGTTGTGTGTGTGTGTGTGTGAAGAGAGACTGAGAGTAGCAGTTTGTGTATGTTTATGTGTGTGTGTGTGTGTGTGTGTGTGTGTGTGTGTGGGGAGAGAGAGAGAGAAGAGAGAGAGACTGAGAGGCAGTTTGGTGTGTGGGTGTGGTGTGTGTGTGTGTGTGTGGTTGTGTGTGTGTTGGTGGTTTGATGGTTTGTGTTTTTTTGTTAGAGCCCGACAGATAAAGGATTTTTAAGGCCGATACCGATAGGAATATTTGGTTATTTAAAAATCCGATACGCCGATTATATATATCGGCCGATATATCTATTTTTTTTAAATCCAGAAATGTGTTACAAAACATAAACAGATTTCCCTTACATTAGTTATTTGTAGTTATTTATGAGTTCTCACTAAAATAATATGGTAGCCACCTTTCAAAGCACACGGCTCTGTCGATTAAATCAACTAATCAATTAGACGACAAAATCACGTATATCACCGGATATCCATAGGAATGTGTCTCAGAGGGACGGGGGGAAAGCAGCAACCAATCAGATCACCTGATCCGATTTACTCATCTGTATATGGATTTTCTAAAATCATAAAGTTAACTCAAAAATCAGGAATCGGAAATACTTTATTGATCCCTGAAGGGAAATTCTTCTGTGTTACAGTTGCAAGAATATATCACGATACTTATGCCACGATACGATGTGATTGCAATTTTAAACACATTGCAATATTCAGCTTTTTTTCCAACTTCAGATTTTTCCCCAATTTCTAACGACGTCCCCAAAAGTATGGTGACCAGACGTCCCCGGTTTTGGTGACCTGTCCCCGGCTGGATCTGTCCCCGGAAATGTCCCCGGTTTTGGTGACCTGTCCCCGGCTGGATCTGTCCCCGGAAATGTCCCCGGTTTTGGTGACCTGTCCCCGGCTGGATCTGTCCCCGGAAATGTCCCCGGTTTTCAGTGTGACTGACAGACCCGTAGTTGGAATGAAAGAAAGAAAACACCGAACAAACGGAGCCGATAGACGCTCAAGACAAGCTCAGAGACGTTTTAGAAAGCCGTGTTTTACGATGCTAAAATCACTGATTATTTACATGGAGTCTGGTGGGTTTAGCGAAAGCAATTTCGCGGACTTTTATGTTTTAAAAAAGGATCTTAATCTTTACCAGAAAGGTCGACCTCCTTAGAAATCCTTTCCATAATGTTGTCTGTTGGGGGGAAACAGCTCTAGGTCTAGTGTCCCCGTTGTAAGTTTTACAAAAATAAAAACGTGACGTGTTTTGGAGGTATATTTGCTTCTGAGCTGAAAATGTCCCCGGATTTTGTCTGTGAAATGTGGTCGCCTTACCCTAAAGGAGACTTATCAACGTCTGTTTCATCGAAAAAGAAACATTTCTCTGTTTGTTCATCTCCCTTCAGTGTTATGGCTGCAGCTCACTTTGGGCTGAGGTGATGATTGGATGATTTGCGAAAGCACGGGGACATGTTAAAGCGTCTCGCCTCGTCTTCTAGTCTTTTAAGTAGTTGTGTCTGTTTCCCCGTTCGTTGCTCTGCGGTCCTCGCTCCATCTCTCCTGATTGCATCTGATGGGGAGTGCGTGTACAGCTGTTTTCCCCCGCCTCCCCGTGTCTCCGAGTGCAGATGACAAAGCCATTTTGTTTTTTAAGAATTCAAGAGGACAAGTTGGGAAACCTTCTGAGAAGAAGACAAATTAAGCTCCAAATAGATGTGACAATTTAGGTTTCCTCACAGAAAGAGCCATTCCCAGGTCTCAGGGGTCCCATAAGATGCTCTTTTCAGGTTCATACTTATAGAATTTCATTACATTGCAGCCCCGTTGTCACATGCTATTTGAGTCAGTATACCAGATACTTTCATCCCTAATAATGAAACTTATAGAAAATGGCACCATATGTACAGTAGATAATAATTTGTAACATGGAGATTTTTCACAGCCTGTTTTTTCTGCCATGATGGAAAGGACAACAGAACTTCTAATTGAAAAATCACACACAAATAAAAAGGTTAAAACTGTACAATAAGTGTGCAAAACACACTAACTAATGCATCAGCCATCAATGAAATTAAATGAGATCAATCTAAGTGTATGTTTACACCCGTTAATGAACAGACCTACATTAAAGGGCCCATGTCAGGCAAATTTTAAGGTTTGTACTTGAACTTTGGTTTGTACTAAATCATGTTTACGTGCTTTAATGTTAAAAAAAACCCCTTTTATTTTCTCATACTGTCTATCTGAATATATCTGGATTCATTCTCTGTCTGAAACGCTCCGTTTCAGCGCCTGTCTCTTTTAGGCCCCCTCCCAAAAAAATCCCGGACTGCTCTGATTGGTCAGCGTGTCTGTGTCCTCCACATCTGCACTCACTGAGTCTCTCCACCGTCATTGCAGCCAGGGAATGACTGTAACGGCACGTTCTACCTATGACTAGTATAGTTGTGACATCACAACTGATGGCTGGTTTAAAGGAACAGTTTCTGAATTCAGGCTGTGTGCATTTTCCTGTGGATTGAGCGTTTTGATACTTCCACAGTATTTATATATATACCTCTGTCATAAACCTGGCTCTAGGTCATGGCAAAAAACTGTGAAGGGACACAAAATGCCAATAATTTAAAGTATTTTTGGCAAATATATATATAGGTTTGAGCTAGCTGACCTACTTTATAATAAAAAAGACGATGTTTTACATTGTCAAAATGCTGCTGTTACTGTGCACTTCTGAGAGAGAGAGAGACACACGTTTTGTAGTGAATGTATTACAGGCGTGCATAAAAAGTTAACATCCTCTGTGTGTGTGT
>NW_022605575.1:327578-328274 GCF_008692095.1 Etheostoma spectabile
TGTGTGCGAGCTTTGACTTCTGGAACAAAAGGCTTCTGTGATGTCGCTCCAGATAACAATACAAGCATAAAATGTAAAAACCTTATTTCAAACATACATATTTGGGTTTTTGCAAAGGAAAAAATGACCTAAACGGATGTTTTTACCATGTTTTCACTGTGTCCAGTGGTCCCTTTTAGGCTTTTTTTTAGCAGTGGGGACATGTCTGTCCAAACAACAAGCAATGTAAAATGAATTTTACAAGAAATTCTTCACAGGGAAGCCAAAACCCGAATGACTACATCCATAGACTATGTCCTATTGATATATTATTACAATATTACACTGACTCACGTACCGCTTTAATGGTTCCAGATGTTTGACATCAGGATGATGAGCTGACAGAACTGAGCCAATCAGAACGGACCGTTGTGGTGGAGCTGTTGGTTTTAGAGATGGTCCCACACCATTCAATGCTTCCATGTTCTGGACTCTGAACTTTCGTATCGGTTGAGACCGGGTACTGATCCGATACCAGTGTGTCATGTATTTTTATAATTATTTTAACAGCTGTGTACTACTATCCATGTGTGGATGGGATAGGATTTCTATCTTTGTTGTCGGTCTTCGGTTAAACTCTTTGTGAAATATGAACAAACAGAAACAATGAACGCCACAGAACTTTCTTTATTGTCCAGTTTGACAGTTAGTTATGAC
>NW_022605575.1:330938-332332 GCF_008692095.1 Etheostoma spectabile
ATGGATGGATGGATGGATGGATGGATGGATGGATGGATGGATGGATGGATTAACTCCAGTACTCCCCGATACCGATGCCAGCGTTTTAGGCAGTATTGGAGGTGATACCGATATCGGTATTGGAAGATCTCTAGTTGTTTTAACAGTCGACTCGGAGGAAAGTGAACGTTTTGACAATAAACTCCATCAACACAACAGTAGGTGGAGTTAAACTGGACCGCCCAATAACCTCTGGATAGTTCTTCTTGTTGTTAAATTGCAATGTGAGCTGCAGCCAACATTACGTCGACAGGATACTTTAAAAGGCAACCGAGTCTACGTTGTGCGTCTGCCCTATTTCTGATTCTGTAAAATATTCATCAACATACAAATCTAACCAACAATGAGAGCTGCAAGGATTAATCGATTAGTTGTGAACTATTAAATTAATTAAAACTATTTTGATAATCGATTCATCGGTTTAGAGCCATTTTTATAAATGAAAAATGGTACGAATTGTGTGATGTCAGCGTGTTAAATGTGAATATTTTCTAGTTTCTTCTCTCCTCTGTGACAGTAAGCGGAACATCTTTGAGATGGGGACAAAACGAGACATTTGAGGACGTTGTCTTGGACTTTGGAAAACACTCATCCACATTTTTCACTATTTTTGGACATTTTAAAGACCAAATTAACTCATCCAATCATCCAGAAAATAATCCACAGACTCATCAACCAAGAAAATTATCCGTAGTTGAATCCCTACTAACAATACTTCAATGTAATTAACAAAAGGCAAAATGGGCCAAAATTCCAGAAAAATATAAAAGAGTATAATATAAAAAAAATAAGAAGAGAAGAGAAAGATGTCTGTTTGAGACCAGGGTCACAAGCAGACTGTCAAACATCTGGTTTCCACTTTGGTTTTGTTGTGGTCTGACCTCTTTTTTTACATTTGGATTCCAGGTTGCATCTTGTATTTTTGTGTGAACAGAAATATCCTAAAATTAGACGGACAACACAAAAACCCATCTGCAGCCCATACCTTGGTTTAGAGCCTGTATTAGGTGGTGTCTCTGTGCTCCTCATACCATAACAGGCACTAATGCCCCTGACCCAGATCTGCTTGACTCAGCTGCTGGTTTGGTGGGTGGCACCGGGGCTGACCGGGGGGTAGAAGGCACTCTGGGGCAGGTCGTTGGCTCGGATGGATCTCGATGGAAGGGATGGATTCCATAGAAAAGGTCAATAGATATGCAGATGGTGGATGGATAGGCTAGCTCGATAGATAAGATAGTAGCATAGATGCTAGACGATAGTCGATAGATAGATAGATAGATCGTAGATAGATAGATCGATAGATATGTAGATAGATAGATATGATAGATAGTAGATAGATAGGATAGATACGATAG
>NW_022605575.1:332794-339517 GCF_008692095.1 Etheostoma spectabile
ATGGATGGATGGATGGATGGATAAATATATGGATGGATGGCTGAATGAAATAGATGGATGGATAGATAGTTATGTAGTTAGATAGATGGATAAATAGGTAGATAAATAGGTAGATAGATAGACAGATGAATAAATAGGTAGATATGTAGATAGATATAATTACTAATGCACTTTTAGCAAACTGAGGTTTGACACTTGTTACATGACAACGCGTTCTCATGCACTGGTTCGTATAATATCCTTCAATATTCAGTATTCAGTTTGCACACTTGTGGAGGGGAAAATACATGGAAAATCATGTGTATAAGGATTTAGTGTAAATCATTTTTTTCTCTATAATCAACACATTTGTCATTTCTATTTTTTTTACCAATGTTTTCAATGTCTTCCACTTTCCCGCTCGCTCCCTTTGATTTCAACACCCTAGCCGTCCCTATTACGTTACCAACAGTGAGATTGACTACTGTAACGTGGGAATCACGTGACCCGCGGGAGTCCCGAAAAACTGGCCCTGCAGTCCCATTTCGAGGTGTCCTAAGACACCGAACCCCCGAGTTGCTCCCGATGCTGCCCAATCAGACTGTAAATGTGTGTATCTGATGAGAAGGTGGCACCTCAGCAACAGTGTGCGAATGTGTGTGAATGTGTGTGAATGTGTGTGAATGTGTGTGAATGGCGCTTTAAATAGTCGTTAAGACTAGAAAAGTGCTGTATAAGAACAGTACAACAAGATTTCTCCTTTCTATTGGTGGATGACTAAACATTAGAAGCTAACTCAAGGTTTTGCAGTCATCCTGAGACGTTGCATTGTATTGAAAGACGTTGGCCTGCAGCAATTCCATTTTCAGAGTTTGAATGTGTGTGAATGTGTGTGAATGTGTGTGAATGTGTGTGAATGCGTGTGAAAATGTGTGAATGGCGCTTTTCTAGTCGTTAAGACAAGAAAAGTGCTATATAAGAACAGTCCGTTTACGTTTGAAATTAAAAGACGTAATCATTCCAGACTCTCCCGATCCCTTTCTCATTTAAATGACAAGACAACTCCATGCTCCATGTTCACAAGATGCATCCTTTCTATTGGTGGATGACTTGTTGTGTGCTGTGCCCACGCTTTTTTACAATATGCAAACTAACCCTTTAGGTTGACTCGGAGGTCAGGCGGCTGAATGTGCCGACCTTCCTTCTCCATCCACAAGGTAAACAGCAGAAGCTAACTCAAAGTTTTGCAGTCATCCTGAGACGTTGCATTGTTTTGAGAGACGTTGGCCTGCAGCGGTTCCATTTTCAGAGATGAATGAGAAACCACCAGAGGTAGTGTCCAGGTAAATATAACATGATGTCGTGGGAGTGATAAAGTAGACTTAGAATCACAACGAAGAAACATAATAGAGGAGAAAGTGTTCAGAGCTTTCCCTCGGCCCATTGCTGCGTAGACAGATGGCCCGGGTGTGTGTGTGTGTGTGTGTGTGTGTGTGTGTGTGTGTGTGTGTGTGTGTGTGTGTGTGTGTGTGTGTGTGTGTGTGTGATTTACACAGTATTTGTCATAGGGATTGACTGATACTGTTTTTTCAAGGAGGCCAATACCTATTGTTGGTAGTTAATAGAGCCTGACTGATATGTATGTGATTTTATTTATTTATTTATTTATCCTTTATTTAACCAGGTAATACCCATTGAGATTAAAAATCTCTTTTGCAAGGGAGACCTGGCCGATTGGACGGCAGCCTCGGCCTCAGTGTGTGAATGTGTGTGGCTGGTTCCTGTAATATGTAAAAGCACTTTGAATAGTCGTTAAGATTAGAAAAAGCGCTATATAAATACAGACCACTTAAGCTGTACTATGTAATAAAAGTCTAAAAGATAGATAGATAGATAGATAGATAGATGGATGGATGGATAGATGGATAGATACTTTATTGATCCGAAGGGAAAATTCAAGAAGTAAAGTCTTCTGGTAGCTGTGAAAGAGAAATCTCAATCATTCCCAATCAGCAGAGACGGAGAGGCAGGTATGTGTTAGGAGATAACATAGGCACAGGCTAATTACTGCTAACTAACATGCTAGTTAACCGCTCTACACGTTCACTCTCTGCCACTCCCATTACCTCTGTAGTAGTTACTTCAGTCTGTTAGCGTGGCTTATGTTGGGTACAGGGTAGAATATGCACCCTCACGGGTCGGACGAAAACGCAGCAACTCTACTACTGGTATAGGGTACGGCCAGTTGCGTGGGGTCAAGAGGTATCTACATAAATGAACTGTCGTGTTATTAAGCGTATTAAACCTGTTCTATGATCATGTTAACGATCATGTAGTTGCGTATTACCTGTGTCTATGGTATGTTAACTGAGCATGTTATTAGCAGTATTCCTGGTTTCTATGGGGTGTTAACTAGCTGTTAGCTTAGCGTTAGTTAAGTGTCACCGTACGTGCTGGTAGGGCGCATGTTAGAGTGTGTGTGTGGTGAAAAATACCTGTGCTATATCATGCTCGTCGCGCTGGACTCCGCGGTGCACCCTCTCCTCCGTGGCGTATTTCCGTAATGGACAGGGACGGTGTCTGACATTTAAACTAGCATGGTTAGTTTAGCATTTGTGTGTGTCTGGCTTTGTCCATTTCGGTCCGTCCTTCCGTGAGAGCCGGGGACATTCGGGGACGGTCCATCCGGGGACAGCCCAAAACCGGGGATATCTGCTCACCCTCCTCTGGCTGCAGAGTACATGAACCGAATACATGGTTTACCACACGTTGTTTTAACTTCGTTTTTTTTTTTAACCACAGCCTCCGTGCACAACGGCGTCCATTGTCCTTCCTATTACCAACCAGTTTGCCAGATCATCGCGAGACAACACCGCACCAGGCCTGTGAAACAGCCCAAAACAGCGACTTTTTGTAAGATGCTGGAAGATAAAAGTAAATAAAACTATTGGCAACGAATTTTCAATCCATGTGGACAGATTGGTACTGCCCCACCGAGGTGGAGTTTATTTATTTCGCCCCCTGACTTCAGGACATGACCACAGGAAGGGGTTACATCAACCTTTTATCATTTTTAACAGTAGAACTGATGGGTATCAAATACCAGACCTGTTCACGGTGAATTTTGAGTTGTTCTGTTCCCCCACTGGTTTGACGTCATTCTTTCCTCCGTTTCTTTCGCCCGTCTTTGTGACATGTCTTCCCGCACTTTTTCCAACCAAAAACAACAGATCGCCCTTCCTCAAGCCTCTGATTGCTGGTAGTCGTTTTGCCATCTGGTCAGAGCCAATGAAAGCAGGAAGTGGTCGGGAAATAACGCTGCTGCTCTATAGTGGTGTATGGGGAAAGGGGCGGGACCTAGGACAGGCCAGGAAGCTGGAACAGCCCAATATGCACTACAGTTTTACGTAACAAGCCCCAACAAACCGTGACCCCGACTACCAATATTGATCGACTTTTACAAAAAAAAAAAACACGAGCCACAAGTCGCTTATAATACCGACTTCGCCACACTGTCGGCAACACTTTAAAAAGTAGCCACATCCCGCTAGACCTTGCAACCGACGAACAGGAAGACCGGTGTCCGCGGTGCACCCCCCTCACTGCAGAGTCCCTGATTTGCCATGACATTTTCTAAAAAACACGCTTGATTTCACACGTTTTGTTTGATCTCTTACATGAGCCCATCCTTCGTTTCACAATCCCAACTACTCGCGTTCAGTCTACCCTGGATTGTGTTTTAGACATTACGGCGACTAATCGCATCATTATGACTAAAAGTAATGGATTATTTTTTTTATATCTTCCCTGGAACCCTGCCACCACCACCCGGAACCAATCGCTGTACAGACCGGAAGTCCTAATTTACCTGACGCTATGACGACACGGAGTTCCCCGAGAAACGGTCGAGTGGAGATGTTGTCGTGCGCGATGAAACGGGGTTTCTCTAGGCGACGGTGAACCCCGCCGTTGTTAAGCAACCGCCCGCGTGGCTACCGGGAGTAACAACGGCGCAACAGTGACGTGGGAGGATTGTTTGTCTCGAGTACCCACCAATGCTGCTTCTGGATGGGCGCGAGCCGCGAGTGGTTTCATTCATCAACGAGTTTTCCCGCTACGAAGAACCATGGCTTCCGTTCACAGGTAACTATGCTTAAGTCCCGTTGTACTTTTGGGTTGAGAAGGTCGGGTGGGCTGGGGGGGAGGGGTAGAAGGGGGGCGGGGGGGGACATTGACACTAACCCAGGTTTGAGCGATGTCAATGAAGTGACTCGGTCCTCGTGTCAAAACGTTGATTGTACGTGTGTGCGCAGCGTCCTGTTCCCTGGATTGTATAACAGTCTATCCTTTGCAATAAAGTGATCCAGCCCCTCCTTGTCACTGAAGGTTTGTTTTTCCTCCACAATTTCCTTAATAAAATTATATCTGACATATTATAACCATCCATTATTACTTTTACACCACCGTTAAAACAAACCTTTTTAGGGCACATTACACCCAAAAATGCACTTTTGCACTTGCCAATAGTGATCCGCGCCTACCTTGTCACTTAAGTTGTTTTTGGCCTTCCAAATGAACTTTTTCCTTAATAAGGGTATCTTTGTAGATTATACCCCATCTGTTACCTTCTACCAGTCAAACAAACCTTTTTGGGGGCATTACCCGCCCAGAAAAATGGCACTTTTGGCACTTGCCAAATAGTGATCCCGCCCCTACATTGTCAATGAAAAGGTTGTTTTTTCCTCCAAATGAATTACCGACTTTGTTATTAAGGGTTCCATATCTGCATATTATGACACAATCCTTATATTGCACCATTTAATACTATCCTTTTTTTTGGGGGGGGCATTACCACCCCTCAAATGCTATAACATTATGGTTCTATTAATATTCGGTTTATATTGACCACTAATCCCGCCAATAACTGTAAACTAAAGTTAAGAAGTAGTTACTATTACGTAGTGTTAAAACGTCAAAAAAAGTGTCAAAGCGTTAAAAACGGGGGGGAAACGTAAGCAAAGTTGAAAACATTGATAAAAAAGGCCCAACACAAAAGTGTTTGATTTTTAATTTTGACTGGATACAATACGAGGGTTGAAACCATTTAACGTTTCTTCAATTGAATGAAAACGTGGTCACGGACTTACTTGTGACTCACCATCTGGGACCATTATCCTATATATAGCTATAATATCATATCATACAACACCACAATATATACTAGATAATCTAGAGGCAGTCAAGGAAGTGATCGCGCCCATTGACCAACAAAGACCCTGGTCTACACGTCAAATAACGCGCTCTATTGTTAGTTATCCATATTCAGTATATGTACTTTATATATATATATGTGTGTGTAGAATACCTATAATGATATGATCTGGTCACTACTTTCCCTTTCATGCACCATCAAGCCTCAGTTTCTTCTCCTTCCTGCTCACAAATCCTCCTTTTAAGACCAAAGGCACCAAGGTACCAACCCCCTTCTGTCCAAAGCAATGGGAGATGACCTCTGATTGGCTGTGGATTTCACAGGCGCCAAACAACCCACACACCTCTATTAATGAATGACACTATGTACGACCATTTTGAACCATGCACACAGCGCGTGGATTCCTTTTTTTTCGCGCGTCAAACTAGCAACAAAGGGTATTGCGTAAACGCCGTAATGCCCTGCGCCAACGCTTCAAACACCTTTTATAAATTTATTATGGACATTCTGTAATCAAACCGGAAAAACCTTATTTGAGTATATACACTGTACCTTTTTATTAAATAACAGATATTATCTGTTAATCAGAAAATTCAAATACGGGAAAAACAGTGTGGAAAAAAATCGTTCATTTTAACACAGGATTTAGGCCCGACTTCTCTACATGACGTTCTAACAACAGTGTAAGCTTTTACTATGTGTTTCCCTTTCAAGTCTTTACTTTTACTACTCGCTTGACTGACGCTTTCTGTTTTTGTCTTTTGTCTTCCCTGTCAGCGAGGGTGGTCTTCTAACCCGCTATAACCGGCAGTGTCGGAGCCGACTGAAAGAACATCAATAAGCTGATTCCCTACAAAATGGTCAACAGTGCAGTTTTTTCTTCTCAACTAAGTAGACGGGTTCAGACGCGACAGAAAGCCGTGGCTTGAACTTCGCCTCAGCACCCGTTCAGCACGGCGCGCGAAGGCAGCCGCCGATCCACCTGCGCTCATCACGTGGTCAGAAGCAGGTTTTCGATCATCAACGTCTTTTTCCCTAATCAAGTGGGTCTTGATCTCGTTAGTTCGTAAACACGCACCCCGCAGCACAGAAATGGGAATTTAATAGCCCTCCGACCCAGATGGAACGCCTGCAGCAACAGGAAGATCGAGAAGCTTCCAGGTCCCAATCCCGGTCACAGTGAAAGCTGCCACCAGCCGTCCCCAGAGTACGGCCACCTTCAATTCTACCTAATGCACACGTCCCGGTAGTCCCAGCAGTCCGCAACATTCCATGCAGTCCCAACCGTCCGCTGCATTCCCTCCGTCCCCCATCTGACTCCCTCCTCGTGTCCGAGACCTATTTTTTTCCTTCGCCGGCCGCTCCTCTCTCGGAGTTCAGGCTCAGCCGGCGTGGTCTACACGTCACCTCGCCCGTCACCCAACCGCCGGTCCACAGTGTCTCTGCACTCGCACGCTCAAGGTCCTCCTCTGCAACTGTCCATGCTGCTCCATGTGGATTGCTACAAAAGGTCAAGCCGCCTTTGAAAATTA
>NW_022605575.1:339542-348510 GCF_008692095.1 Etheostoma spectabile
CCTCCTCTTCCTCTCCTTCTCCTTTTGCTCCTCTCCTCTCCTCTCTCTCCGTATCCTCCTCCTCTCTCTTCCTATCTGTTCTCTCGTCTCTCTACGTCTTGAGATCTCCTATTTCATCTCCACTTGCTCCTGCTCTCTCCTCTCCTTCTAATTTCTCCTCTCTCTCCTATCTCTCTTTCTCCCTCCTCCTCTCCTTCTTCTTCTCTCCTCGCCTCTCCTCTCTTATTCTCTCCTTCCCCTCTATCTAAACCATCCCTTCATTTGCAGACAAATAGTGGAGGAAGGGGGAGTGAATGAATGAAAGAGAAAACTGGCCTGGAGCGACACCGCCACGATCGTGCGGATTGGGTTGACGAGGGAGAGAAAAGCGAAGTGGGGATGAGGGAAGATGTAGAGGACGATGAAGAGGGAAGTATGTGAGACGAGAGGGGGGAACAGAACAGGGAGTGTCCAGCTCTCTCTTGGCTCTCGCTCTCCTCTCTACTCTGCTATGGGTGTTAATTTAACAAACAGTGGCTCAGTCTGGCCATTCAGGTGCGGACATTTGGTAATTAGAGAGAAATGCATGGCAACGCTGTTGCACCATGTCCTCGTGTTTCCCGTCGTGCTCCAATCACACACACTGAGGTTCATTGATACATTCTTCTGCGCACACCACACACCCACACAACACAACACACACAATCACACACACACACACACACAACACACACCACACACACCACACAAACTAATAGGATGGCCTATGTAACCCGGCTCTGTGTTTCAGCTATATGTAACTACGCCTGAGGGATGGATACACACACACGCAACCACGATTAGTGAATCGATTAGCGACCGTATTGCACGCGCGGGTGAATGCAGCATTCAACCTTGACAAACACATGTGTTTACACATGTGTGTGTGTGAGTGAGTGAGTGATTATTGGTTTGTGTAAGGAATGTGGACTGTGATGTGAGTGGGCACGTGGGTCTGGCTGGACCAGAAGGAATGAAAGCCGGAAAGCAATAAACTGCGTTCCCCAAAGCCATACAACTCCAAGAAAAATAGACAAGACTTTTTAAACTACAGCTTTATGCATGAACATTTACAGTTAAATAATAGTACACACCACAGACAGAGACAGGGGACAACAAAACAACACACCCACACACACACACAGAGATTGTGGATTTGAGAGATGACAAAACACGTATTATCGATGTCACATCAATCCATCCCGAGGGATCCGGCTCAAATCCTAATTGTACAGCCTGGGCCTATTCCAATCCCATTACCTTAGTCATAAACCATGAGAATACGTCAACACCATTAAGAACTCATAAGACCATTTTAGACACACACGCCCCCTGGAAGTCTTACCACTGATACTCCGAGGTCCCGTTCATCCAATGCAATATCACGAGTCGTCCTACTGTCTCAGTCTCCTCTCTGATTACCAATGTAATCTGAGCCGAATGCCAATAAGGCTTTTTGTTGCGCTATGGAGAACGATGGCTTAATCCTGACTGCGGGGGGGCCAAGGGATTGGGGTTGGAACAGTGATCCCTCTCAGGAAGCATCATACAGAGACAAGTAACACAACAGAACTCAAACTACAGGACCACCACTGTGGATCTTCAGATTTCAAGATTTACTAGCTGCATGGTCATTTTCTCTATTCGTACAGGTTTTTTTTTTCTTTCTACTTTATAGTAAACTTTACATGCTTTACGTTGTTACTTTTATGGGAGGTAAAGAAGGTGTAAGTTAAATCAATACTTCTACTCATACCAGAGTTGAGTTGGTTAGAAACAGTATCTGTTCTTTATTAATTGATTCCGTAAGGGACGTGAGTTAGATTAGTCTTGGACCATATCTGCACTGCTTTACATCTTTTACGAGTTTCTCGAGTTTGCTGTCAGATTTTCTTTCAGGATAAATGTGGCAACCCCCCCCCCTCCCCCCCCCCCCCCCCCCCCACCCCCCCCCCCCCCCCCCCCCCCCCCCCCCCCCCCCCCCCCCCCTCCCCCCCCCCCCCTCTCCCCCCCCCCCCACCCCCCCCCCCCCCCCCTCCCCCCCCCCTCACCGCCCCCCCCCCCTTCCCCCCCCCCCCCCCCCCCCCCCCCCCCCCTCCCACACCCCCCCCCCCCCCCCTTCCACCGCCCCCTCCCCTCCCACCCCCCCCCATTCACCGCCGGTCATAATCACACGGCACCCCTGAGTCTACTCCAGAAGACAAAGTCCTCCGTAGGTCTTCTGTGCGGTGGAGCTAAGCCTAAGACTGTAAAAAATTGTGGTTTTTTCCATATTATGCTAATATACAATAAATATCTTCATATCAGACAACGAAGTCTACCTGATTGAAATGACACCACGCGCCCCATCATGATACAAGCCTTTCCAGTCTAATGCCCGTCACAGACTGAGACCGGGTGAATGTATGGTAAATGCCTGTAGGTATCTGTAAAGCTGTACAGTACCTGTAAATGCCTTGTACATGATCTGTAAAATGACCTGTACAGTATCTGTTAAATGCCGTGTATTCATGTATTGGTAAATGCCTGTAATGTATCTGTCAATGCCTGTACAGTATTGTAAATGCTGTAATGGATCTGTAAAGGCCCTGTACATTGTACCTGGTAAATGCCTGTACATTGTATTCTGTAAAAGGACCTGTACATGTATCTGTAAAGGCTGTACATGTATCCTTGTAAATGCTGTACATGTACCTTAAATGCCATGTGGTACATAGATCTGTAAATGCCGGTATAAGTGTCTGGAAATGCTGGACATGGTGTCATGAATGTTTGGACATGTATCTGTAAAGGCATTGTATATGTATTGTAAATGCCTGTACCTGTATCTAGTAAATGCCTGTACATGTACCTGAAAGCTCTGACAGTCGTCTTAAATGCTGTAATGTTCTGTTAAAATGCCTGTACATGTATCGGGAACTGCCTACGGATAGGGTAAATGCCTGTACATGTGTCTGTTTAAATGCTACAGATTGTAAATGCCTGTACATGCATCTGTAACTGCCTGTGCGTGTATCGGTAAATGCCTGGAAAATGCTTGTGACTGTATATGTAAAGCTGTTACATGTATCTGGCAATGCCTGTTTACGTGGACCTGTAAGGCATGTACATGTATCTGTTTAAATGCTGTATACTGTATCTGTAAATGCCTGTCACATGTATCTGTAATGCCTGTACATGTATCTGAAATGCCTGTAATGTTATTGTAAATGCCGGTATGTGTACCTGTAAAGGCCTGTACAGGTCTCTGTAAATGCATGATATGTATGTGGAAATGCCCTGGACATGTACCTGCTAAAAATGCCGTACATTGTGTTCTGTAAATGCGTACTATACATGTATCGGTAATATGCTGTACATGTACCTGTAAATGCTCGTACATGTATCTGTAAATGCCTTGTATATGTATCTGTATAATGCCTGTTACATGGAATCTGGTAAATGCATGTGAAATGTACTGAAATGCCTGTACATGTATCCTGTAAAATGCTGTTACATGGTATCCTGGTAGAATTGCCGTAATGTATCTGTAAATGCCTGTTGGGGGGGGGCGTATCGGGTTAGTAGGGGGGTTCTGGGGGGTAGTATTGATTTTGGGTAAAAGTCAAATATAAAAAAAAAGTGTGGTCGAGGGGGGGGTGGGGGGGGCGGGGGGAAAATATGGGGGGGTGTCGGGGGGTAAGGGTAATGGGGGTTAGGGGGGGCGGGGGGGGGGGGGCGGGGGGGGGGTAGGGGGGGGGGGGGGGGGGGGTTGGTGTGTGTATGTAAGAAGATAAATTATGGGTATATTTTTCTCATTTTTCGTTGTGATCTGTAAGATGCCTGGAATGGATATGTAAATGCCTGCAGGCCTTCGGAGCTGTCCAACATGAAAGACGAACCAACATTCAACGAGGCATTTGAAATCTGAGCTGACTCTGCAGTTTTTTTTTTGAATTTTGTGAGTGTTTTTCCCTCGTAGAAAGCTGTAGTACCATCAAAGGCTAGGCTATTTATAACACACGAAATAACGACATAATGTGGTGGGTGTGTGGTTTGGTGTGTGTTGGTTGTTTTGTAAGAGGAGACACAAAAACATATAGAAAAGTAAAGTGACGTGGATTGGAAAACGATTGCAGAGAGGGAAGGACAATGTGAGGTGTATTTTTCTGATGACCAGATGTCTAGTTAGTGAAGAATCCTGATTAAGATTTGTGCAACGAAGGCAGAAATATCAAACTGAAAGAGATACATTACACACATAACCACACCACACACACACACACACACACTAACACACACACACAAACACACAGTCTATCCGCGCTGCTCCGGATAGGATTTGCTGTCGTGCAACAGAAACTACAGACTTGATAGATAAGACTAAGTAGCGGTGTCTGCGTTTACCCTGCAGAGATCTGAGGACCCGGGAACCCATAGTCCTCCGATGTTTGGACAGGATAGACTGTAGCGTTTCTGTCTACCCTGCAGAGAGCCTGAGGACCAGGTAACGTAGATAGTCCAGGCATTGGACAGAATATCGGCTAGCTGCTCGATTTACCTTGCAGAGATTGAGGACCAGTACCAGTGTCCTCAGATTGGCGAGAGTCTAGTCTAAGCTGTCTGGGATTTACCCATCAGAGATCTGAGGACCATTCTCAAAAATGACAATGGTGAACCTCGTTATGTGAGGTGTCTGGTTGCCATGCAATTCGAATGCCCAAGACTTTTAACCTTCTGTTTGTCTTAGGGTCAATTGACACCGTTTTCAGTTAGTTTATTGTTATTTTTTTGTCACCAAAACTTGGTGCCTTCAAAAGAAAAGCAACCCACAACATTTGACAAAGTTACAAAAATGTTCGACATTAAAATGACCCAATAGGTTTTACTTTTTTTATGGTTGTGGAAAAACATAAGGGTTATAATCCATCACAGTTCAAAAGGGATTTTGATTCTCCATGAGTTTAAAACCATCAGGGGAGAATGGGAAATCAAGCAAGAAAATGAGGAGACGGTCACACATCGAAATAGACTTGATCCACAATAAACGTCCTAATTTCAGATTCATGGCCCGGCCAGTGTTCGGGGGACACCTCACTTGTCACCAGGCTGCGGATCCTCCACCCAGCATCCCTACGTCTTCACGGGGTGCACCGATCCAAAAATTAAAGATATATCGACTTAATATTTACATAAGAAGCTGTACTCGGGATCACGGGGTCATTCGTGTCAGCATATGCTGGGCAGACACACGCCCCGAATCTACCCCCATCACTCATCCGTCTCATGGATGCAAATAGTCCCGACTTGTCCCGACAGTCTCACTCTGATTAACCATCGTAATCTGAGCCAATCAGCGGCGCTCTGATGACACCGTCTAACCTGGCGCGGGGGTCAGGGAGGAAATATGTATCCTATTTGTCAACTAGTCATTGGCTGTTTTCCCTTGTCTTCAAATACAGTGACCATTTCAATGAGTGGTGTGTAGTACTGCAAGAACAATACTAGAAGTACAATACTGGAAGGAAGGTATAAGGGGAAAGTTCCCGTAGCTAGTTTTGTAATTTATTTCAACAATGGCATGGTACGGTTATGGGGGTTGTGGTGTACTAGACACAAAGCCCAGGCATCGCAACTTGATAGAGACAGAGACACAAAGCCCGGCTTCGTTTACGGGTATGCAGAGAACCAAAGCCAAGCCATCGGTATGGGGTAGTGGACAGAGAGACAAAGCCCGCAGACATTGTATCTGATTAGAGACAGAGCATAAAGCCAGGCATCGTTTTCGGGTAAGGGACCAGAGACACAAACCCAGGCATTGTATCGGGTATGGACAGAAAGAACAAAGGCCAAGGCATCGGTTTACGGGTATGGAAGAGACACAAACACCAGGCATTGGTTTCGGGTTGGGACATTAGACACAAAACCCCGGCATTGGTACGGGTAGGATCAGAGACAACAAAGTCCATGGCATTGCGTATCGTGCAACAAAAGTCTGATGGTCATTAGGTGCGTCCCTGATTTTCACTCTGTCCTCATGTACGCTACGCCATACAAAGCTTCTAGACTCCGTTACTGGGTCTACCGTGTCTCACTAGTAAAAAAGCTGCAATTGCTCTGTGTCTACACACAGTGAGCACAACAGTCGCTGGGTGTGCTAAGCGACAGTTCGTGCGTTGGAGCAGTGAATACGTGTGTGTTGGGGGATGTAGGCATATTTATTTTTGGGGGGGGGGGTTGGGGTAATTGGGGGGGGTGGGGTTGGGGATCTAGACTCACCCATTCACTTACAAATGGGGGATACTCCATTATATGAGTTGTTGGTTTGTGAATGGACTGCTTCGCCAAAACGACTCCCATTTCCTTCTTCTTCTTCTGTCTTCTTCTTTCTTCTTCTTCAGCCATCTTGAAAGGTTTTAGACATAAGCATGCCGTATTTTGACAGAGGGGCTGCGCTCGGGGTTTGTTTTGGAAAATAGAAAGCATCTCTCCCTGAGCACGCATGCTCTGGGAGCTGCTCTTTCTGTTGCTGTACTATGGATAAAATTTATAGGGAGGGCGACTCGTGTGTTATTTTAGGACGGGAGATAGGTGTTGACTTCCGGTGTCTGGGGGGGGTTTGTGTGCACACAGCTGCTGTGTGAGAGACCCCCCCCCGCCCCCCACCCACCCCCCCATCCCCTTCTCCACCTCCCCCCCACCTCCTATCCTCCATGCTTCTTAGACGTATTGTAATTAGCGGTAAGCGGGGGGTGAGTGAGTAAACAGCTAGGGGAATCCGCTCATGACGGACGGCTTCCTTCACCGTTCTTCCACGTTTTGCATATGTCCCACGGCGGTCAGAACGGTTAGCGGTTCTCTCGGCCTGGCCTTCACGAGGTTGCCCACAGCACCACCGATCATACCTGATATCAGATGATGGACACGTGAGTCTCGACCAGAGCGTGTTACCCAGTTGTCATGGAGTCGTGGACAACAGTCAAACCGCAGGGTGGACCCATTCATTTAAAAAAATGAGAGATAACCGAAAAAACATCATGTGTGGAAGACAAGATGATATAACAACAAAATCTCTGACTGGTTTGTTTGCTCCTCTAATGCGATGCGCGTGGGGTGAGCCGCCTCCACTAAGCGGAGCTCCCATGGCGCCATTTGATGCTAACAAGCCATCACCTGCCGTTAGCATCCCTGACTCCCATTCAATTGGCGCCACTTTGAGAGTGAGTAATTTTACATCTGAAGCGTTTCAAGACTCTATTTGTCTGTTGTTTAGTTCTTAAGAATGCAGTTGCTGTGCGTGTTAATGCTCCGCTGATATGTGGATCTCATCCAGACCGTCTGACAGACACAGAGGTCCGTTTTGGTGCTCTGGTCCTGACAGAGTTTAGAGGGTCTGTACGCTGCGCTGTTATCGGAGGTCTACTCATGGATGCAAACGAGTCCCGCCCAGCAGAGCGGTCCACTAAAATGAACTGCAGTTGCTACACTACCAGCCGTCGCTGCTCACACTCCATTCTTACAGAGAGAGAGGACACAGAGCGACGGCACGGGTCTGTAATACTCAGAAGCTCAGACCTGACTTACAAAGTACGTGGTCGTAATACCAAGCTCATACGAGCCAATCGCAGGGTCGTGATACGCAGATGCTCATACCGAATCAACGAGGTCTGTGATATACGGCTCAACTAAGACGGACGGTCTGGATACTCAGAGCTCAACCTGAGAGGGGAAACGTGCCTGGGATGCTTTGAAATAAAAAATGTTCTAATTTGCGACAATTTGAAATCCAAGACATGGAGCGCTCTTGAACCCCTCACAGCTGTTGAAAGCAAACTAGTTCGATCACGAGTGGTTCAACAGGAGATCGTATGGATAATCATCTTTCAGAATTTGACAGACGCGGTTGACACTTCAGCGTGAGAAATCGGGGGGGTGGGTGGTGTCTCACGGCCAATGCGTGAGAGTTGGCAGCCCCTGGCATAATTAGCCTGCTGTCTATGTTAATGTTACTAGCATGTTAGTTAGCAGTAATTAGCCTGTGCTATGTATGTTAAACTAGCATGTTAGTTAGCAGTAATTAGCATTTGCTATGTGAATGTTAACTGCATGTTATAGCAAGTAATTAGCCGTGTCATGTTAATGTACTAGCATGTTAGTTAGCAGTAAATTAGCCTGTTGCCTTATGTTAATGTTACTAGCATGTTAGTTAGCAGTAATTAGCCCGCTGTCTATGTTAATGTTAACTAGCATGTTATAGCAGTAATTAGCCTGTGCCAATTGTTAATGTTAACTGCATGTTAGTTAGGTCAGTAAATTAGACCGTGTCTATGTTAATGTAATCTAGCATGTTAGTTAGCAGTAATTAGCCTGTGTCTATGTAATGTAACTACCTGTAGTATGAGCAGTATTAGCCTGCTATGTTAATGTAATCAGAGCAGTTAGTTTAGCTAGTAATATAGCCATGTGCTATGTTATGTTAACTATGTTGTTAGTTAGCAGTAATTAGCCCGTGGTCTAGAATGTTACATAGCATGTTAGTTAGCATAATTAGCCTGTGCCTCTGTAATGTTAACTAGCATGTTAGTTAGCAGTAATATAGCCGGTTAGCTATGTAATGTAACTAGCATGTTAGTTAGCCAGTAATTAGCCTGTGTCTAGTGTTAATTGTTATAAGCATGTTAGTTAGCAGTAATTAGCCTGTGTCTATGTTTAATGGTAACTAGCATGTTAGTTACAGCAGTAATTAGCCTGTGCCTATGTTAATGTTCACTGCATGTTAGTGTAGCAGTAATTAGACCTGTGCCTATGAATGTTTTAACTAGCATGTTAGTTAGCCCAGTAATTAGCCTGTGCTAGTAAATTAACATAGACACGGGCTAATTACTGCTAACTAACATGCTAGTTAACATTAACATAGCACATGCTAATTACTGCTAACTAACATGCTAGTTAACATTAACATAGCACAGGC
>NW_022605575.1:348520-348656 GCF_008692095.1 Etheostoma spectabile
TAACTAACATGCTAGTTAACATTAACATAGACACAGGCTAATTACTGCCAGGGCTGCCAACTCTCACGCATTGGCCGTGAGACACACGCCACCCCCCCGATTTCTCACGCTGAAGTGTCAACCCGGTCTGTCAAAT
>NW_022605575.1:348741-349343 GCF_008692095.1 Etheostoma spectabile
CAAGAGCGCTCCCTGTCTGTGGAATTTTCAAATTGTCGCAAATTGAGAACATTTTTTTTCACAAGCCATCCCAGGCACGTTTCCCCGGCTTCAGGTCTGAGCTCTGAGTATCACAGACCCGTCCGTTGCTTCAGGTATGAGCTCTGAGTATCACACGTATCCAGACCCGTCCGTTGCGTCATGTATAGCTCCGATTATCACGACCCGTCACATCTTCAGGTAGATGAACTTGAGTATTACGAGATCCCGTGCCGTGCTTAGGATGGGTCCTAGTCAGTCCTGAACCGCATGGGCTGCCTTTAGTATTAGCAGAACCCCGTCCGCTCGCTCTGTGTCCCGTCTACTCGCTTAAGAGTGTGTAGGTGAGACAGCGACGGCTGGTGGAGTGATCAAGCAACTCAGTTCATTTTAGTGGACCTGCTGCTGCGGGGGCGGTGACTTCGTTGTCATCCATGACGTAGACCTCCGTATAACTAGCAGCTGACAGCACCTCTAAACCTACTGTCCACGGACCCAGAGACCCCCAAACGACCTCCTTGTGCTGTCAACGGATCTGGATGAATTCCACAATACAGCGGGCCATTAACCGCACAGCAACTGTA
>NW_022605575.1:349368-350135 GCF_008692095.1 Etheostoma spectabile
TTCTTAAGAAATAAACAACAGACAAATAGAGTCTTGAAACGCTTCAGATGTAAAATTACTCACTCTCAAAGTGGCGCCAAATTGAATGGGAGTCAATGGGATGCTAACGGCAGGTGATGGCTTGTTAGCATCAAAATGGCGCCATGGGAGCTCCGCTTAGTGGAGGCTGGCTCACCCCCTCGGTCGCATTAGAGGGAGCAAACAACCCATGTCAGAGGATTTGTTGTTATATCATCTTGTCTTCCACACATGATGTTTTTTCTGTTATCTCTCATTTTTTTAAATGAATGGGTCCACCCTGCGGTTTGACTGTTGTCCGACATGACACGTTACACGTCTGGTCGAGCTCACGTGTCCATCATCTGATATCAGGTATTGATCGGTGGTTGCTGTGGGAACCTCGGTGAAGGCAGGCGGAGAACCGCACCGTTCTGACCGCCGTGGGCTGCAAAACGTGGAACGAGTGAAGGAAGCCGTCCGTCATGGTCGGTTCCCCTCGGCTGTTTACTCACTACCCGCTTTAACGCTAATCAATACGTCTCAGAGAAGGCCATGGGGGGGTGGGGGGGGGGGGGGGGACAAAAAAAAAGTCTGATTGGTTGCGTCCCTGATTTTCACTCTGTCCTCAGTCCGCTACTGTCCATACAAAGCTTCAGACTCCGTCTCCTGGTCTACGCTGGCTTCACTTAAAAAGTTGCATTTGCTCTGTGTATACACACAGTGAGGCACAACAGTACCTGGTTGCTAAGCGCAGTTGCGGTTGGAGC
>NW_022605575.1:350160-355160 GCF_008692095.1 Etheostoma spectabile
ATAAGGTGTAGGTCCTTATGCATTTGTTATTATTTCAACAATGGCATTGGTATCGGGTATGGGACAGAGACACAAACCAGGCATCGAATTGTATAGAGACAGAGACACAAAGCCCAGGCTCGGTTTCGTGTAGGACAGAGACCCAAGGCCAGGCCGGTATGGGTATGGACAGAGAGACAAAGCCCAGGCAGTGTATCGATAGAGACAGAGACATAAAGCCAGGCATCGGTTTCGGGATAGGCCAGAGACACAAACCCAGGCATTGGTATGGGTATGGACAGAAAAGACAAAGGCCAGGCATCGGTTCGGGTATGGACAGAGACCAAAACCCAGGCATTGGTTCGGTATGGACGACAGGACACAAACCAGGCATTGGTTGGGTATGACAGAGACACAGTCCAGGCATTGGTATCGGAAAAAAAAGTCCGTTGGTGCGTCCCTGATTTTCACTCTGTCTCTCAGTCGCTACACTGTCCAACAAAGCTTCAGACTCCGTCTCCTGGTCTAGCTGGCTCTCACTTAAAAAGCTGCATTTGCTCTGTGTATACACCGTGAGGCACAACAGTCCTGGTTGCTAAGGACAGTCGAGGTTGGAGCAGTGAATGTTATCAGTGTTTGGGGGGTGGGCATATTTTTTGGGGGGGGGGGGGGGGGGTGGGGGGGGGGGGTTGGGGACGATATACCATGCATTCAAATGGGGGACTCCATTAATAGGTGTTTTGGTTTGGTGAAGGACGCTTCGCCAAAACGATCCCCATTTCCTTCTCTCTTCTCTTCTTCTTCTTCTTCTCTTCAGCCATCTTGAAAGGTTTTTCAGCACATCATGCCGTTTTGACAGAGAGGGCTGGCTGGGGTTTGTTTTTGGAAAATAGAAACAGCATCCTACTCCCTGAGCACCGCATGCTCTGGGAGGCTGCTCTTCTGTTGCTGTACTATGGATAAATTATTATAGGGAGCGACCGGTGTTATTTTAGGATGGAGAGGTGTGAACGGGTCTGGGTGGGTTTGTGTGCACACGCGACATTGGAGAGGACCTCTCTGTCCATACCCGAAACCAATGCCTGGGTTTGTGTCTCTGTCCATACCCGAAACCGATGCCTGGCCTTTGTCTTTCTGTCCATACCCGATACCAATGCCTGGGTTTGTGTCTCTGTCCATACCCGAAACCGATGCCTGGGCTTTATGTCTCTGTCTCTATCGATACCAATGCCTGGGCTTTGTCTCTCTGTCCATACCCAATACCGAGGCCTGGCCTTTGGGTCTCTGTCCATACCCGAAACCGAAGCCTGGGCTTTGTGTCTCTGTCTCTATCAATTTCGATGCCTGGGCTTTGTGTCTCTGTCCATACCCGATACCAATGCCATTGTTGAAATAATAACAAACTGCATACAGGACCTTCCACCTTATACCTTCCTTCCAGTATTGTACTTCTAGTATTGTTCTTTGCAGTACTACCACCACTCATTGAAACATGTACTGTACTTTGAAGACAAAGGAAACAGCCAATGAACTAGTTGACAAATGAGGATACATTTTCCCTCCCTGCCCCCGCAGCCAGGATTAGCAGCGTGTCCTCAGAGCGCACGCCTGATTGGCTCAGATTACGATTGGTTAATCAGAGAGGAGACTGTCGGGGACAAGTCGGGACTATTTGCATCGGATGAGACGGGACTGAGTGATGTGGTAGATTCAGGGCGTGTTTGTCCAGCATGCTGACGAATGACCCCTGATCCCCGATACAGCTCTTATGTAAATATTAGGTCCGATATCCGATCTTAATTTTGGAATCGGGGCACCCCTGGTGAAGACGATGGATGCTGGGTGGACGGGACCGCAGCCTGGTGACAGAGCTGAGGGTCCGAACACTGGGCCGGGGCCATGAATCTGAAATTAGACGTTATTGTGGATCAAGTCTATATCGATGTTGACCGTCCCTCATTTTCTGCCTGATGTCCCCTTCTCCCCCTGATGGTTTAAAAACTCATGGAAGAATCAAAATATCCCTTTTGAATGTGATTGGGATTAACCCTTATGTTGTCTTTCCATCAACCATAAAAAAGAAAAACATTTTGGTCATTTTATTTCAACATTTTTGTCACTTTGTCAATGTTGTGGGTGCTTTTCTTTTGACGGCCCAGTTTTTGTGACAAAAAATAAATAAACTAACTGAAAACGGGTCAATTTGACCCAAGGACAACATGAAGGTTAAAAGTTTGGGCATTCGTAATTGCATGGCAACCAGAAGCCCTCACATAACGAGGTTCACATTTGCATTTTTGAGAACTGGTCCTCAGATCTCTGCAGGGTAAATCCAGACAGCTAGCTAGACTTTGTCACACACTCTGAGACTACGGTTACTGGTTTCCTAGGTATATGCAGGGTTAAATCCAGACGCTAGCTAGCTCTATTGCCAATCTGAGGACTATGGTTACCTGTCTCAGATCTCTGCAAGGTAAATCCAGACAGCTAGCTCGGACTATCTGTCCAACTTGGACTACGGTTACCATGGTCCTCAGGTCTCTGCAGGGTTAAATCCAGACAGCTAGCTCGTTATCTGTCCAATCTGAGGACTATGGTTCCGGGTCCTCAGATCTCTGCAGGGTAAATCCAGACAGCTAGTAGTCTATCTATCAATCTGGTTTTCTGTGCACGACATAGCAATCTAGGAAGCAGCGCGATTAGCTTGTGTTTGTGTGTGTGTGTGTGTGTGTGTGTGTGTGTGTGTGTGGTGTGTATGTGTGTAACATGTACTCTCATTGTCAGTTTGATATTCTGCTTCGCGATCTATCAGGATTCTTCTAACTAGGACTCTGAGTCATCAGAATAAAACCTCCATTGTCCCTTCCCTCTCTCATACTATTTCAATCCCTCACTTTACTCTTCTATATGTTTTCCTGTGTCTCTCTTACACACACACACACACACACACACACACACACACATTCTGTCTGTATATTTCTGTGTTTAATGAGCCTGCTTTGATGTACTACAGCTTTCTACGAGGGGAAAACACTCACCAAATTCAAAAAAAAACGCAGATCAGCTCCATGTTTCAAATGCTGTTGAATGTTGGTGCTTTCATGTGTGGCTGAAGGTCTGCAGGCATTTACAGATCCATGTACAGGCATTTACAGATACATATACAGGCATTTACAGATACATATACAGGCATTTACAGATACATGTACAGGCATTTACAGGTACATGTACAGGCATTTACAGGTACATGTACAGGCATTTACAGATACATATACAGGCATTTACAGATACATGTACAAGGCATTTTACCAGGTAACATGTACAGGCATTACAGATACATGTACGGATTTACAGATACAGTACAGGCATTACAGGTACAATGTTACAGGCATTTACAGATACATATACAGGCATTTACAGATACATGTACAGGCATTTACAGGTACACGTACAGGCATTTACAGATACATGTACAGGCATTTACAGATACATTACAGGGTACAGGCATTTACAGATACATATACAGGCATTTACAGATACATGTACAGGCCTTTACAGGTACACGTACAGGCATTTACAGATACATGTACAGGCATTTACAGATACATGTACAGGCATTTCAGGCATTTACAGATACACGCACAGGCATTTACAGATGCATGTACAGGCATTTACAGATACATGTAGGCATTTACAGACACATGTACAGGCATTTACAGATCCATGTAGGCATTTACAGATACATGTACAGGCATTTACAAACATGTACAGGCATTAAGACACATGACAGGCATTTACAGTTACAGGTACAGGCATTACAGATCCTGTACAGGGCATTTACAAATATACAGGCATTTAAGATACAGTACAGGCAGTTCAGAACACATTTGTACAGGCATTACAGATACATGTACAGGCATTTACAGAATCTGTACAGGCATTACAGATACATGTACCAGGCATACAGACTACATGTACAGGCATTTACAGGCATCAAATGTACAGGCATTACAGATACATTGTACAGGCATTACGATACAGGTACAGGGCATTTACAGATCAATGTACAGGCATTCGACAGATACCATGTGTACAGGACATTTACAGATAAATGTACAGGCATTTACAGGTACATGTACAGGCATTTACAGATACATACAGGCATTTACAGATACATGCACCCGTCTCAGTCTGTGACGGGCAGTGACGGAAGGCTTGTATCATGATGAGGCGCTTGTTGTCATTTCAATCAGGAGAGACTTCGTTGCTGATATGAAGATATTTATTGTATATATGCATAATATGAAATATACAGTCTTTGGGGATTAGACTCCAACCCAAAGGAAGACCTAACGGAGGAGTTGTCTTCTGGAAGTAGACTCAGGTGAGTGCGGTGGTGATGGGACGGAGGTGAAGGGGGGGGGGGTGGGGCGTGGGGGGTTGCACTTTAACCTGAACAGAAAAGCTGACAGCAACGGAGAAACGTCGTAAAAGATGTAAAGCAGTGCAGAGATGGCACAAGTACTCACGTCCCGTACTCAAGTAGAAGAACAGATACTTGTTTTAAAAACTACTCTGGTATGAGTAGAAGTATTGATTTAACTTCTTTACTCCCAGAAAAGTAACAAAGTAAAGGCATGGAAATTTACTTAAAGTATAAAAGAAAAAAAAGCCTTGCGAATGAGAAAATGAACCGACAGCTAGTAAATCTTTGAAAATGGAGTCCAGTGTGTGGTCCTGTAGTTTGAGTTCTGTGTGATTACTTGTCTCTGTTGATCTTCCTGAAGAGGGATCAGCTGTTAACCCCTCCCTGCCCCCGCAGTCAGGATTAGCAGCGTGTCCTCATAGCGCACGCCTGATTGGCTCAGATTACAATTGGTTAATCAGAGAGGAGACTGAGACAGAGAGGGACGAGTCGGGACTATTTGCATTGGATGAGACGGGACTGAGTGATGTGGTAGAGTCAGGGCGTGTGTGTCTAAATGGGCCGGATGATGTTTAATGGTGTGGAACTTTTCTAA
>NW_022605575.1:357660-358913 GCF_008692095.1 Etheostoma spectabile
CAGAGATCCATCCTCGCTCATAGCTCCTCAGAGATCCATACTGCTCATAGCTCTCAGAGATCCCTTCTCCATCCTCGCTCATAGCTCCTCAGAGATCATCCTTGCTCATAGCTCTCAGAGATCCATCCTCGCTCATAGCTCCTCAGAGACCCTCTCTCCTCGCTCAAAGCTCCTCAGAGATCATCCTCGCTATAGCTCTCAGAGATCCATCCTCATCCTCGCTCATAGATCCCAGAGATCTTCTCATCCTCGCTCATAACTCCTCAGAGATCCATCCTCGTTCATAGCTCCTCAGAGATCCATCCTCCATCCTCGCTCATAGCTCCTCAGAGATACCTTCTCCATCTCGCTAATAGCTACTCCGAGCCATCCCATCTCGCTATAGCTCCTCAGAGATCCATCCTCCATCCTGCTCATAGCTCCTCAGAGATCCATCCTCCATCCTCGCTCATGCTCCTCAGAGATCATCCTCATCCTTGCAAGCCTCTCAGAGATCCATCCTCCATCCTGTATAGCTCCTCAGAGATCCATCCTCCATCCGCTCATAGCTCCTCAGAGATCCATCCTCCATCCTGCTCATAGCACCTCAGGATCCATATCCACCTTGCTCATAGCCTCAGATAATCATCCTCATCCTCACTCATAGCTCCTCCGAGTCCTCTCCATTCTCATCATAGCTCCTATGAGATCCATCCATCCTTGCTCATAGCTCTCAGATAACATCCTCCATCCTCACTCATAGCTCCTCAGAGATCCATCCTCCATCCTTGCTCATAGCTCCTCAGATATCCATCCTCCATCCTCACTCATAGCTCCTCAGAGATCCATCCTCCATCCTTGCTCATAGCTTCTCAGAGATCCATCCTTTATCCTCACTCATAGCTCCTCAGAGATCCATCCTCCATCCTCACTCATAGTGAGAACTCATAAATAACTACAAATAACTCATGTTAGGGAAATCTGTTTAGTTTTTGTAACGCGTTTCTGGATTATTAATTTTTTTGAAATATACTGTATATCGGCCGATATATCGGCATAGTTTAAATGACCAAATATTCAAATTGGTATCGGCTTTAAAAATCCTTTATCCGTCGGGTTTTAGTCTAGACTCATATATCGATATAATGGACAGCCCTGGGGGGGCCTGAAAGCCCGGCCCCCCAGTCAAAGACTTTGGGATATTTGTACTATTGCTGCAAACATAGTAAGTTTCAGTGCTTTTGTGTGTTATTGAGAAACTTTTCCACATTGAA
>NW_022605575.1:358923-362328 GCF_008692095.1 Etheostoma spectabile
CCCTCCCTCTTCTCTCCCCCCCCCCTCCCCCCACGTGGATGGTCAAGTTCCTGCCTCCTCATTTGTCAGTCACTTTGACGAGCTGTCTACCTGGAAATAGCATCAGTCCCAGCATGAAGCCGCCACAGGCTTAGAGTGACAAAGAGCATCTGCTGCAAAGCTTTCAACGTCTTTCTGTCGTTCTGTGTAACTGATGTTTTGTTTCTTGATGCCAAAAAACGCTGAATTTGTTTTTCAGAGATGTTTTTTCTTGCGTAAACACGATAGCGAGGCTCCGAGGAAGACTGCAGCCATTATAATAAAAAAAAACACTTTCAACACCAAACTAAGTACCATAAAGTCTTGAAAAAACTTCTATATCTGACCTTCTGACCTTGATAAACTCATAATCATATGCGCAGAGTCTGGTTTTTTTTTTCTTCTCACCTGCAGTTTTTTCCTGGTAAATCAAAAAAGTGGACATGATCGGTAGGGCTGTCCTCGATTAAGGAAATTATCATATGACTTTTGGCATTTTTTTGTTTTTTAATCCCCAGTGGGGAGATTACAATTTACACTCTGCGTACACACTTTGTTAGTAATCACACACAGGCCTGAAATACACACACATGCTCAGGACCTATACATGCACTATACATGGAGAGATGTCAGAGTGTGGGGGGGGGGCCTGCCAGCTGAACCAGCGCCCTGGGGGGGGGGGGTACAGTGCCTTGCTCAAGAGGCACCTGGCAGTGCCCAGGAGGTGAAGTGGCATCTCTCCAGCCACCAATCCACACTCCCTACTTTTTGGTCCATACGGGGACTTGAACCAGTGACCCTCCGGTTCTCAACCCAACTCCCTATGGACTGAGCTACTGCCACCCCACTGCGTGGTACCTACTTGACTCGGTTTTTGGGAGGTTTCCCATTACAAAAAAAAGTCCTGGTACCTGCTAACAAGTACTGGTTTTAGTACCACCTCAGTCGAGGTTCTAAGCGAGTTGAGGCGATACCAAAAGGTGATGTGACGAACTTTGTTGCTCAGAAAGTTCCCAAATACACAACCAACCTAAAAGTATCGGCCAGGTCTGCTTGTTCATGCTGACACCATTTCAGATGACACAACTTTTCTACAAACGTGGCTGAGATATAGTGAGATATGGTGAGATATGGTGAGATATCTAGAAGGGCTTAAGGCTTTGCCAGCCGTTAACGAGTCCACTGTTGTGTGTTTTGTGTCAGGTGAACCAGGAGAATGTGGTGAAGGTGGGCCACAGACAGGTGGTCAACATGATCCGCCAGGGAGGCAACCGGCTCCTCATCAAGGTGGTGACGGTGAGCCGGAATCTGGACCCCGACGACACGGCACGCAAAAAAGGTACAACCTGTAGATTCTACAGCAAGTAGATAAGGCCAGGGATTCGGATTGGCCAGCTATACGTTTATGAACATTTAATAGTTGTATTTATGGAAAATTAATCAAGGACTACAGTGAAACACACAGAAGCTCTTCAACATATTTATAGGAAGTGATTCATCGGATTAAAAGACTTATTTTTCCCAACGCTCTGGAGTTAACTGCTACTGGAAACTTTTGGTTCAGCGGCTATTTTTAACATAGCGCTATGTTAAAAATAGCCGCTACATGTCAAGTTCATGGACGTACATACATACATTTGTTTATATAATTTATAGCAGAGGAGTTTTGGTGTTTATATGTGCGGTATTTATTCAGTTTGGGGAATCCCACGATCTCTACGAAGCTAACGTTAGCTTAAGTAAGCTAGCTGACTAAACTAGATTGAGCTAGCAAAGCAGTTTTGTGTAAATATGTGTGGAATTTATTCAGTTTTGGAAATCCCACAACATCTCATAAAGCTAACGTTAGCTTAAGTTAGCTGGCTGACTAAACAGGGACTTCAAATTGTCTTGGTTGCTTTTTTATTTTGAGAGTGAATTGCTTTTCAGAGGTATGTTGAAGAACATCTATAAACAGAAGGAGATAGCCTGTTCAAAACTGCTGTATGAATGACGGTGGTGTTTAATCTCAGAATTCTGACTTTAATCTCTGAATTCTGACTTTAATCTCTGAATTCTGAATTCTGACTTTAATCTCAGAATTCTGAATTCTGACTTTAATCTCAGAATTCTGAGAATATGGTCAGAATTCTGACTTCAATCTCATAAAGTCAGAATTCACATACATTTTTCACCAGTGGCCCTAATCCTCTTCCGTACATAAATGATACATGGACTAAAAAAATAAAATAATAATAATAATAAGGAGCTTCAGGTACGGAGCGAGCAGGACACCGCTGGAGTAAAACCGTGTGAGAGGCCTTCTGGTGTGTGGATCTGTAAAACTGGTGAACAGTTTTACATCCTGGGACTGCAGTGAAGCAGCATGCTGACTAATGTCTTATGTAATTACATTCTTCAGAGGCAGCGAGAAATCGAACTTAGTCCGTGTTCGCAATACAAACAACCAAAATAGCACAGAAGCAGAAGTTCATACAGTGTATTTCATATTAAGCTGCTGAATGTCCAAAGTCAGTTTTTTAGTAAATGCAACATGATTATAACTTGTTAGATTATCAGAACTATATCTCTCACTCATAGGCCAAAATCACAAGGGGGGTCAGGACCCACCCCATCTGAGAGATGACCACCCCTTTCAAGCGATCACAGAAGGCTTGCATCATGTAGACGCGCCGACAGTTTTGTTATCATTGCTGTCGTTGTCGCGACAGAAACTACACACCATAGCTTTAAATCATGCTGTCATTGTACATAATATACAGTATACTTCAAATACTTGTGTATGTATTTAAGTGTACAAACGCACATTGGGAACACAGCGTATAGAAAAATGTTGAGTCCCCCCCCCTCTTTTGTCTCACAGTGGTTTGGTCCACTGCTTGGCTTCTCCATATATGTAAATGATGCAGTCCGGTGGGACTCGTGGGAGATCTAATGATTATTAATGTATTATTTGCCCTACCTTTTCCAATGTTTTAGACAGATACGTTAATAATAATGGGTTTGCATACTTATTTATTGAAAAATGTAAAATTTTCTTGAGGGAGGAACCATAAATCCCCGCCAAATATCGTATGTGCACCTACAGCTGTGTTGGAAACTGTTCCCTGTCACGGAAATAGTGCACTATAAAGTGTGTTTGACCTTGTGTAGTGTGGTTGGACCTCTCCGCGGTTCATTTCACTCACTATATAGTCCACTATAAAATACCCACAATGCACTGCTAATTTGAGTGTACACACAGTACATACAATGCAACGTGTTTTCCCGGAGGTGGAGAAGAAGAACCAGAAGTCACTGAAAAGGAAAAATGGATCTGGCTTTCGTTTCTAAACATTGAAAATGCAACATACATATATATACATATATATATATATATATATATAT
>NW_022605575.1:362338-366928 GCF_008692095.1 Etheostoma spectabile
TATATATATATATATATATATATATATATATATATAACCAACCAAGCAACCAATCAGACATGTATACATATATATATTTGGTTGGTTGATTGAATTGAATTTCGAACATGTAAAAGAAGACAGAAAATTATGATTTTACACAAAATAGAAAGCCTAGAAATACATGGATAAAAAAAGTGTGAACACAGCCTAATGCTATTTACAAATGTACAGATTTACAGATGTCTTTTATTGTCTGTAAAGTGACCTTGAGTGTTTAGAAAGGCGCTGTTAAACAAAATGTATTACTATTATTATTATTATTATTATTATTATTAATGGATTTAATAGATAAGAACCTAGGATAGGCATAAATAAGCCTCATCTTTTCAGTCACTGTTTTCTGTTTTTCTTTTTTAGTTTACACTGTGATAGGTATATACTTATTGAATACAAACTACTAATATTAAAGGTTGTGTAATACAGGGAAAGAGAGACTCGAAGGGTAACACTTTAAAGAAAAAGTGTGAATGTGTAGTGTCGAAAGATCTGAAAATCGTGCAAAGACGGTCGTTGAGTAGCCACGAAAGGCAGCGCTAGATCGGCTTAATTAGTGAGAAGAAGAGTCCGAGGAGACGAAAGGTAACGTCTCTAAAAATAGAGTCGTGAAGGGTAGAGACACTGAGGGGGATCACCAAAGGAGCACTAACGTGGACTAACTAGTGGGAAGGTAGTCTCAAGTGGGTTAGGGTTTTATCTGTCTTAATGTTTTTACTTTTAACTGTTTATACTTGTGTTTTATCTGTTTTGTGAATTTTTTGGAGAAAAAAGAACAAGTATAAAGGTTGTGCAATACAGAGATAGAAAGACTCAAAGGGTAACACTTTAAAGAAAAAGTGTGAATGTGTAGTGTCGAAAATAGCCACGAAAGGCAGCGCTAGATCGGCTTAATTAGTGAGAAGAAGAGTCCAAGGAGACGAAAGGTAACGTCTCTAAAAATAGAGTCGTGAAGGGTAGAGACACTGAGGGTGATCACCAAAGGAGCACTAACATGGACTAACTAGTGGGAAGGTAGTCTCTAGGGGGTTGGGGTTAGGGGTTAGGGCTAGGGTTAGGGTTTTATTTGTCTTAATGTTTTTACTTTTTAACTGATTTTGAGTAAAGCACTTTGAATTGCCCTGTTACTGAAATGTGCTCTACAGATAAAGCTGCCTTGGCTTGGCTAATACGTCATTGATAGTTGGTTAACCCTCTGAGCCCGAGACACTCGCCCACGGGTAAAAAAGTACCTCTGATTCATAGTTTAATAACTTTTGAACCATACGAGCGATTTACTCACTTTCGGTTTCGTTTGAATCCTGACGTTTTCGGCTTTACGGCGGTCTTTTCCGGGTCTTTCTAGCCTCTACAGGGGGTTTTCTATCCAGCCTGGAACTTCAGCCTCTTTGGGCTTTAAATCCATACTGTTATATCCAAGATTGGTCCACTTTATGTCCATAATTCATCGCGTTTTGGCTCATTTCTGCCGCTGGCTCGCTCCTCCGTCTCTCTCTCTGTCTGTCCCGTCTATTGTTTCAGGAAGTACATGCCCATATATGGGAGATAAGGCACCCCTCTTGTATGGAAGGCCAGAGTGGACAAAAAGGCCTATATACTCTATTAAAGGCCAAATAATGCACTATTTAGACACATATCTGCTTGTATAACAATGCTGTGGGTGTAATATGAATATTGACATTATTTATGTATTATGGCATAAGTAAATGTCATGAGAGCAAAACGTCTTGACTTTTTGGAAAAAATGCATGTATTTGTCAACTGTATAAGTTATATGATTATTTCTTCACAGTGTACTCCCAAGACATATGAGAAGTGTTTAGAGGTTTACTTATTGTCTGTGATATCAATACATATCTGGAAGATTCATTCATTATTTATTCTCTTTAGGCCCTACAACCATTTTTAACATGCAAGTGGACCTCACTGCAACCCAAATATCCAATAACCCAGTTTGTCCTAAAAAAATGATGTTCATATCTTGACTGTAGACAACAGGGTTGATGTTTTACAATTTATTTAAAATAAATCCAGACGGACATTAAACTGTAAAAATGGCCTCAGGGCCCCAGGGTTAACAAGCATCCTCTGTCCTTCTTTTTGTTTCTGAATGAACCTAATTTGATGTATGTATTTAAGTCTCTCTGTCTCCCTCAGCCCCCCCACCTCCAAAGAGAGCCCCACCACCGCCTTGTCCATGCGCTCCAAGTCCATGACCTCGAACTGGAGGAACGGGTAAGAGAGTCCCGCCGTCCCTTTCACTCCCAGTGTGTTCAGGACGTCTGTGTCTAACAGGATGTCTCTTGTCTTCCTCTTCCTTCGTTCATGATTGGCTGATCTCTCAATAGTGATAACGGTAAGCAGTTATTGCTGCGTGACCTTATGCAAGGTTCAATGTTAAGGTTTCTTTTCACTTGTCCGGTCAGGCAAGCTTCATGTCAATGTCAACGTCATTTTTTTATTGCCCCTATGCAAATAGTATTTTTTTTTTTTTAAACATTTCAAAACTTGTTAAATCAGCGAAAATAATTGTTAGAAAGGGTCAAAAATGTAAAACAAAACAAATAATCACATAAACATTTCAATAAGTCAAAAGCGTGAAAAGGACGCCGAAAAAACAATAAGAGAAATGTCAAAAACGTTGAAAGCATCAAAATGTTGAAGAAACAAACAGCTCCAAGCACCAACGGTGGTCCATCAGCCTGGTCCTACCAACTCTGTCCATCAGCCTGTCCTACCAGACTCGGGTCCATCAGCTGGTCCACCAGACTCTGGTCCATCAGCCTGGGTCCTACCAGACTCTGGTCCATCAATCCTGGTCCTACCACTCTGGTCCATAACCCGTCCTACCAACTCTGTCCATCAGCCTGGTCCTACCAGACTCTGGTCCATTAACCGGTCCTACCAGACTCTGGTCCATTAGCCTGGTCCTACCAGACTCTGGTCCATCAGCCTGGTCCTACCAGACCTGGTCCATTAACCGTCCTACCGACTCGGTCCATTAGCCTGGTCCACCAGACTCTGGTCCATCGCTGTCCTACCAGACTCTGGTCCATTAACCCGGTCCTACCAGACTCTGGTCCATTACCTGGTCCTACCAGACTCTGGTCCATCAGCCTGGTCCTACCAGACTCTGGTCCATTGCTGGTCCTACCAACTCTGGTCCATCAGCCTGGTCCTACCAGACTCTGGTCCATTAGCCCGGTCTTACCAGCCCTGGTCCATCAGCTGGTCCACCAACTCTGGTCCATCAGCCTGGTCCTACCACCTGTCCATTTACCCGTCCTCCAACTCTGGTCCATCAGCCTGGTCCTACCAGACTCTGGTCCATCAACCGGCCTACCAACTCTGGTCCATAACCGGTCCTACCAGACTCTGGTCCCTTACCTGTCCTACCAACTTGGTCCATTAGCCTGGTTCCTACAGACTCTGGTCCATCAGCCTGGTCCTACCAGACTCTGGTCCATTAGCCCGGTCTTACCAGACTCTGTCCATCACCTGGTCCTACCACTTGGTCCATTAGCCCAGTCTTACCAGACTCTGGTCCTTAGCCTGGTCCTACCAGACTCTGGTCCATCAGCCTGGTCCTACCAGACTCTGGTCCATCAGCCTGGTCACCAGACTCTGGTCCATTAGCCTGGTCTACCAGACTCTGGTCCATTAGCCGGTCCTACCAGAATAAAGGGATCTTAATCTTAGACTCTGGACCATTTCATCAGTCCATAGAGTCTGACACTCTCCATTGACCGTTATTAACTTCCCTGAAGGCGGATCCTCTGTTGAAGTTTAAAACTACTGGATCTGGATCTGCCGAACCAATCGCTAACGTTTATTGTGACGTTGGCTTAGCATCGCTAGCATTAGCCTTAGCTAACTCCTTCACCACTACGGGGCGAGCTGGAAAATCAAACTGTCTCGAACCCATGGGGAGGAGGGCCCCAACATCATGGCCTCCAACTGATAGTAAAGCTTGTTCTTGCTTGGACTTTAACTTCTGGAGACTCGCGGCGTCTTTCTCCGCCGCCATACAGAACTACAACTCAAACTAGCGCACAACCTCCACGTCATCGTCCTCAGCCCCTCCTCTGTCCGCTGATTGGACCGGTTAAATTTGACGGAGGAAAACCCCAAATATACCGCAAACCCAGACATAGTACTGAAGGAAAATGAATATTGACGGAAGTAACGTAGGGGCTGAGCCAGGCTAATTCGGCCGACGTCGAATGAGGCCAAGCGTCTTTTTGAATCGGCCGGCTGCAGAAACGATGCGACAAGTCAGTTGTTTTCAGTGTTTCTTCAGACAGTTTTGTGTGTCTTTTCCTTGGAAACTTAATCTTTACACCAGGGGGAGTCCAGGATCAGACCTGTAGGGGGGGCTCAGCCCCAAATGGGAATTTTGATACAGATATTGTCTTACAAAAGTGTAAATTGACTAAATCAAAGATTTCATTGCCATAATCTCTGAGCTAGGTACCAGAACAACTAATAACTTAACTTAAAACTATTAACACATGATGGGGTTTGAGCCCCCCTAAAAAGGGCCTTAAATCGCAA
>NW_022605575.1:366953-367593 GCF_008692095.1 Etheostoma spectabile
AGTCGTGAAGGGTAGAGACACTGAGGGGGATCACCAAAGGAGCACTAACGTGGACTAACTAGTGGGAAGGTAGTCTCAAGTGGGTTAGGGTTTTATCTGTCTTAATGTTTTTACGTTTAAATGTTATACTTGTGTTTTATCTGTTTTGTGAATTTTTTGGAGAAAAAGAAAAGTATAAAGGTTGTGCAATACAGAGATAGAAAGACTCAAAGGGTAACATTTAAAGAAAAAGTGTGAATGTGTAGTGTCGAAAATAGCCACGAAAGGCAGCGCTAGATCGGCTTAATTAGTGAGAAGAAGAGTCCAAGGAGACGAAAGGTAACGTCTCTAAAAATAGAGTCGTGAAGGGTAGAGACACTGAGGGTGATCACCAAAGGAGCACTAACATGGACTAACTAGTGGGAAGGTAGTCTCTAGGGGGTTGGGGTTAGGGGTTAGGGCTAGGGTTAGGGTTTTATTTGTCTTAATGTTTTTACTTTTTAACTGATTTTGAGTAAAGCACTTTGAATTGCCCTGTTACTGAAATGTGCTCTACAGATAAAGCTGCCTTGGCTTGGCTAATACGTCATTGATAGTTGGTTAACCCTCTGAGCCCGAGACACTCGCCCACGGGTAAAAAAGTACCTCTGATTCATAGTTT
>NW_022605575.1:367618-379291 GCF_008692095.1 Etheostoma spectabile
TTGTCCCCACAAAGCTGTCAGGGTCCCCATAAGTATACTGTTTTTCAACAGTTTTTGGTCCCCCAATGTGTACAAATACCTGGTCCACACACACACACACACACACCCACACAAAACAACAGACACACACACACAAACCACCCCTACCCACAACACACCACCACACAGAGACCACACACACACACACCACACCACACAGAGACACCGATACCACACACACAGACACAGAGAGACCCACAACACAACACCACAACCACGCACACAGACAACATAAACACACAGAACACAGACAACACACACACACCATAACACAAACACACAGACCCGACATCACGACACGACGATACCCACACACACACCCACACACACACACCACACCGACACACAGACACCTGTTATCCCACCGAGCTTATAAAGTGGCTGACGTGGAACGCGTTTCCAAAGGTCTCTGTTTACGTCCGTCCTGACTAAACCAACCAAGAAAACGGTGTTTTTCAGGTCTTGAAGGTCAGATTTGAGTCGCGCCGTAGCTCAGATTGATGGTTTACCGGCCTAACTGTGAATTGTGAAATCCATGAAATAAAAAAAACTTTTCTCATTACACACAATATGGGAATCATTTCAAAATCTTTTAACTTTCTAATTTTGATTGCTAAATTTGCTCGAAACGCCGTTCAACTGACAGCCTTTGTTGTGTCTGATGCTAGCTTGTAGCTAAGCTAACAGTATTTCACAAGCGTTTTAGCCATCTATGGTTAGTGATTGCTAACGTTAGCTCAAACCCGTCAACTGACAACCTTTTTGTGTCTGATGCTAACTTGTCGCTAAGCTAGCAGTCATTTCAAAGCGTTTAGCCTCTATGGTTGATTGATTGCTTACGTTAGCTCCAAACGCCGTTCAACTGACCCCTTTGTTGTGTCTGATGCTAGCTTGTAGCAAGCTAAACAGTATTCCAAAAGCGTTTTACCATCTTGGTTTATTGATTGCTACGTTGCGCAAAACATCCGTTCAACTGACAACCTTTGTTGGTCTGATGCTAACTTGTAGCTAAGCGAGCAGTCATTCAAAAGCTTGTAGCCATCGTGGTTGATTGAGTGTAACTTAGCTTCACAAACGCCGTTCAACTGAAACCTTTGTTGTGTCTGATGCTAACTGTGTAGCTAAGCTAACAGTAATTTCAAAGCCGTTTTTAGCCATCATGGTTGTTGATTGCTAACGGTAGCTCAAAACGCCGTTCAACTGACACCTGTGTTTTGTCTGATGCTAGCTTTGTACTAAGCTAACAGTAATTTTCAAAGCGTTTTAGCCTCCATGGTTGATTGATTGCTACGTTAGCTCAAAACGCCGTTCACTGCAGCCTTTGTTGTTCGTGCTAGCTTGTAGCAAGCAACAGTAATTTCAAAAGCGTTTGTAGCATCTATGGTGTGTTATTCTACACGTTAGCTCCAAACGCCGTTCAACTGACAACCTTTGTTTGGGTTCTGATGCAACTTGTAGCTAAGCTAAACAGTTCATTTCAAAAGCGTTTAGCCATCCATGGTTGATTGATGCTAACGTTAGCTCAAAACCCGTTCAACTGACAGCCTTTTTGGTTTTGTGTCTGATGCTACTTTTAGCTACGCTAACAGTAATTTCAAAAGGCGTTTTAGCCCATTCTATGGTTGGATTGATTGCTAACGTTAGCTCCAAAACTCCGTTCAAACTTGACAACCGTTGTTGTCTGAGGCTAGCTTGTAGCTAAGCTACATATTCAAAGCTTTTAGCCAGCTAGGTTGATTGATTGCTACGTAGCTCCAAACTCCGTTCAACTGACACACTTTGTTGTGTCTGATGCTAGCTTGTAGCTAAGCTAACAGTCATTTCAAAATCGTTTTAGCCATCTATGGTTTTATGGATTGCTACCGTAGCTCGAAAACCGTTCACTGACAGCCTTTTTGGTCTGATGGCTAGCTGTAGCTAAGCTACATTAATTTCAAAAGCTGTTTTAAAGACCATCGATGGTTGATTTGATTGCAACGTTTAGCTCGAAACGCCGTTCAACTGACAGCCGTTGTTGTGTTCTGATGCTAACTTGTAGCCACAGCGAACCAAGTTAAGGTTACGTAGGTTAATTTTTACTGTATTAAAAACATTACAAGAAGTCTCTCGCTAGCATCTTGTAGCTCCTCGTTCAAGTGACGGATGCGCGACCAAATCTGCCTCTCCTCTCATTGGGCGGTGACAGGCGCGAGCGTAACGAAGCAAAAGATATTTGTTTTAAACCAAACAGCTGCTGTACATGTCCTTGGCTGTTGTTTTTTGAGCCTGCAACGTGGGAAAAGTGTCCCGGCAAATTTTTGGCAGACTGCTTCCCTCTGTGTTGGGGAAGGTCAGCCAGACAGAGTCCCCTAAAGAGATTTGCTCAGAGAAGCTACATTCTAAGCCCTGTCTGGCCTCTGACTGTCTGTGTGCCACCCGCTCTGGCTAGATGTAGAAAGCTCCATGCATTAGGGAGGATTACTTAGATGACTTGGAAACAATCCTCTTCTTCTGCGCATCTACACACATAGGAGGGGTGGGAAGGGTAGAGTAGGGGAGGAAAGGGTCAAGTAAAGTAGCGTCAATGACCTTACTACGGTTACAGCTCAACCCCACCACACACAAACACACTCGCACACACACATACACACACACACAGAAGAAGAAATGCCATTTTCTTGCTCTCCCAATTGGTTAGTTGCTTGCTACGGGCGATCGCCAACATGAATCACGGTTTGCCCTTGGAAACCTATCTGCGAGTGCAACATTTCCTGAAATAAACCTCTCCCCGGTTCAAATACAACACACACACACACACACACACACACATGCACACACATGCACCACCACTTCACACACCACACACAAGAAGCACCCTTAAAGAAAGACACAAACCTTTATAGTTTAGTGAAAGGAACAAACTTGACTTACAGCAACAGTGTGTTGTAATTTTTCCACATAGCTCACACCACACACACACACACACACCCACACCCACACACACACATATATACACACACTGCACAACACACGACGACACACACACACACACCACAAGAAGGTACACTAATAAGACCAAACCTTTATATTAAGGTTAAATGAACAAACTTGACTTAAGCCACAGTGGTGTATTTTTCCACAATGCGCACAACACACCACACACACACACACACACGACACACACACACACACACTTTTGTATGCTAATTCCCATCAAGATCTAGCTATGTTTCGTTGTGTTTGAAGATTGAAATGGGTTTGCTTCTGTCAGTGTCCACAAATTGAATATCGTCTAAACCGCGTCGAAAGAAGAATAAAAACCAACGATCTGTTATCGTGAACTGATGACATATAGCTCATACCTCTTTAAACAACATCAAACCATGCAGGGACAACATTCAGACACAACCAGCTGTATCCAAAACCACATCGCTAAACCATGCAGATCACTACGGGTGGGACACCAGTAAGGTGTGCATGTCAGACAAATCAACTGATAGAAACCTAAATGTAATAAAGGGTCACCGTGTTAGTTAACCACGTCAGGTGGTTGTGGAAGGCGTTTGACGTAAATCATCAGTCATCGCAAATACTGGATCAAATTAAACATGCCTATACAGTGACTTACCACCTTTCGTTTTCCTTAGAGTGGCTTAGGAGATAAGGTTGGGGGGGGGGGCACAGAAAAAGATATTGGACTCTTTAAAGCACCAAAACAGTCTGAAAATGCTTCTCACCAGACGAGCAAAAACTTCAAAAACGTCTTTTGTTAGATTTACTTCAGATATTTTCAACACAAAACGCCTTAGACCCACACATCAACCAATCAGAGCAACGGGGGATTGAACTACAACCAACCAGAGCCCAGATAGACCGACGACCAATCAGAGCAACGGATACACCGACAACAATCAGAGCAACGGATACCCCACCACCATCCGAGCAACGGATATACCTACAACCCATCATAGCAACTGATTACCACCTACAACCAATCAGAGCAACGGATACACCTCAACCAATCAGAGCACAGAAGAACTACAACCAGCTAGCACGGATAGACCACAACCAATCAGAGCAACTGATAGACCTACACCAATCGAGCAACGGATGACCTACACCTCAGGCACGGATAGACCGACAACCATCAGAGCAATAGACTTAGACCTAACAACCAAATCAGAAGCAACGTATAGACCTACAACCATCATAGCCCGATAGACCTACAACCATCAGACACCGGATATAACTACACCCAATCATAGCTAGAATAGACTACACCAATCAGATAGTCACGTATAGACCTACCCCCCTCGAGCACGGATAGAACTACACAATCAGAGCACCTATAGACCTACAACCATCAGAGCATAGAATAACCTACAAACCCATCACAGCAACAGATAGACCCAACATCAAGCAACGGATTGACCTACAACCAATCATAGGCACGGATAGCCTACAACCAATCAAGCACGACACCTACACCCATCAGAGCAACAGATAGACCAACAACCAATCAGAGCAACGGATAGACCTCCCCAACCAAATCAGAGCAACGTATAACCACCCAACCAATCAAGAGCAAACACATAGACCTACACCCAATCAGAGCAAGCGACAGACCTACCACCACTTCAGAGCACAGATAGACCTCAACCAATCATAGCAACGGACAAACTACAACCAATCAGAGCAACGATAGACCAACAACCAAATCAGAGCACTGATAGACCTACACCAATCAAGCACCGGATACGACCTACAACAATCAGATCACGGACAAACCTACCCCATCAGAGCACAGATTAACTACAACCACTTTGAAAATGGACGCTCTGTCGATATCTTCTCTAACGACACCATGGAGAGTCTACCCTCTCACTTCTCCACGCGGGCCATCTTGTTCTCAAAACCAACTCAACCCAATAGCTCTTTGGTGCATTGGTTTTGAATCGCGTCTCCGTCCATCCTGTATAAGCCCGCCCTGCAATTTGTTGGTCCAAAAAGCTCTGGTTTCGAGCACAGACTTGTCTCCACCACTCTTCAAAGCCTCCCGAGACCTCAATGTTAGTGAGAAGTTTCGTCCTCCAGGCTGCACGTGTCAATATATGCAGCTCTGGAGGAACATGCTGCCAGAGGGACTTTACTTCTGTCAGCAATGTTTCTCAATCGAAGCAGCAGACTCCCCTCTCCTGTCAATCTTTATTCATTCATCTTTTTTTTTTTTTTTATCTCTCTCCGCCTGCCTTTGGAAAAACCTTAAACTGACTACTAATTACCGAGGCTCGTCTGACGACTCGTCGTTGTTTCAAACCGAAACCGAGGAATGCAATTAAAGTCCGTAGGTAGGTTGCGAATCCAAAAAACATTAAGGTGAACCTCTACAACTCACAGATCCCTCCCCCCTTTCCACAAGAGCCAAACGGTCTCCTACTCCCCCCCCCCCCACACACACACACACACACAACACAAGTGAGACCTGGGCTGATAGAGTGGGAGAAACCTATCTGCAGCTCGTGCACAGGGACGGGGCTCTGTGAGAGTTGTGTTCTCAGCAGTAGTGACCAGACCAGTTTTTTGGTCCAAAAATTGACAGATCGACAACTTATCAGCCCCCCACCTGCCCACTAGAGCCCAAAACGGTCTCATACACCCTCCCCCCACAAGGTAGAGCTGTGCATCGATAGCGGGGCAGGGGGACCTATGATGCATTGGGTCCTCAGCAGGATTACCACGCATTCCGACGTGTCATTCTTTCGAATTCCTGCTTTGGGAGACAGAAACTAGCACTAATTTTGAGATTTCGTCCATGATTCTGTACACAGAACTATTGGGACTCCACAGCATGCTGCCAATCAGTCTGGGACCCGATCTGGGCCCCATCTGGGAACCCGAATCTGGGGCCCCGATCTGGCCCCGATCCGGGCCCCGACGAAATAAAGACACTTCATAGGGCCAACGAACCTTCGGATGAAACATTGCTCTATCCAACATACTCCTCCCCTCCCATACCTGCCGTCACACCTCCTTCCTTCCTTCCTTCCTTCCTTCCTTCCTTCCTTTATTCTTCCTTCCTATCTTCTTCTTCTTCCTTCCTATCTTCCTTCCTTTCTTCCTTCCTTCCTATCTTCCTTAGACTACCTCCTTCCTATCTTCCTTACCTCCTTCCTATCTTCCTTCCTTACTTCCTATCTCCTTCCTTCCTTCCTATCTTCCTTCTTTCCTTCCTATCTTCCTTACCTCCTTCCTACTTCCCTCTTCCATTACTTCCTACGCCTTCCTTCCTCCCATCTTCCTTCCTTCTCCTCCTTCCCTATCTTCATCTTTAGACTACCTCCTTCCTACTTCCTTACCCTCCTTCCTATCTTTCGCTTCCTTACTCCATCTCCTCCTTCCTTCCATCGTCTCCGTCTTTCCTTCCTATCTTCCTTCATTCCTTCCTATCTTCCTTCCTTCCTATCTTCCTTCATTCCTTCCTTCCTATCTCCCCTTCCTTTCTTCCTTCCTTCCTTCCTATCTTCTTCCTTCCTTCCTATCTTCCTTCCTTCCTTCCTATCTACCTTACCTCTATCTTCCTTACCTCCTTCCTATCTTCCTTACCTCCTTCCTCTTCCTTACCTTCCTTCTTCCATACTTCCTTCCTTGTAGTCCTAGCCTCTTCTTTCCTCCTATCTCTTCTCTCCTATCTTCATTCTGTCCTTCCTAACTTCTTTCCTTCCTATCTTCCTTCCTATCTTCCTTCATTCCTTCCTTTCTATCTTACTTCATTCCTTCCTATTTTCCTTCCTTCCTTCCTGCTTCCTTCCATCTTCCTCATTCTGTCTATCTTTCTTTCTTCCTTCCTATCTTCTTCTTCCTATCCTAAGCCTTCCTCCTCGCCCTGCATGTCTTCCGTGCCTTCCTCTTTCTCCTATCTTCGTTCTTTCCTTCGCTCTTCTATCTCCTTGCGTCATCTCCCTTCGCATTCCTGCCGCCTCCTCATTTCCTTCATCCTTCCTCCCCCGTACGCCCGATGGGCCTCTCCCAGGTATCCTTTCGTTGTGTGTGTCTCACAACGCTGACTGGCGCCTGGTGTCAGAAGGTATTAGGACGACAAAGCACTTTTCAATGCCAACACACAGAGGATCCTGTTAGCACAGCACACACACACACCACACACCACACACACACACACACACACTCAACACACCATTATATAAAAACCAGAGGTGATCCCAGCAAATAACGGATTTCCATGTGTTTGGAGCATTTGGAAGCCACAGCGACCAGCTCATGGTGCGTTTGTTTTTAGCAGCGTATCCTCAATGCATGATGGCAAAGGTACGCAGGAGATTGCCGAATGAAACACCCATTGGTCTCCTCTTTTTTTTATTACCCCTGCTGTTTCCTCCGGTCGAAATTGACCCATGTTTTCAAAAACTCGTTCTGTACATAGAATTTGGGTTTCTTTTAGGCAACTTGGTCACAAAAAAACAACGGTCTTCCCCAAGTAAAATAAATGATCGTTTCAATTATATAGTCATAGTTGAATGATTATGAAATCACGGTTGAAAAAATGTGAGAAAAAATGTCAAAAAGTACAAAAAGTGCCTGTTGACGGGAAGACCAACACCAAAGGGTGAATAGCAACCCTATGTATACTTCTCTTCTATCTTTGTGGCCTCTTCGTCTCAATATTGGAACTACAACACCACCTGCTGTGGGGGGGGTCAAAGATATAAAGTGACATAGGGGTTTGCTTTGAAAGCAAACCAAAGCAAAATGCTTGAATGTGTCAACGTTAAATTGCAGAAGCAAGCTTTCTCAGACTCGGCGTGAGCCGACAGAAGGCTAAAGGCAGGTTCAAACAAAAGTTTTGCCGAGGGCCCGTGCAAATGAGATAACACCATGGCTTTAAACACTTTTCAATCACCCGCCAGTAGATTTGTTCAAAGTTACTAGCCATCAGATTTGTCCACTAGCCATTGTTTTATTTTATTTCCTACACTTTAACTTTTAATTTCAGCTCCTGTTGTCTCTCCCGCTGTAAATCGTAGCTATACTAACAGTTGTCGGACACTCACGACTTAGTGTTCATGGAAATGTTAGGACAGTAATACAAGCGTTTCAAGAAATTGGGCTGATTTAGGCCCTTTTTAGGGGGGCCAACCCCCATCATCGTGGTTAATAGTTTTTAGTTAATTATTAGTTGTTCTGGTACACTATGCTCAGAGATTATGGCTACGACATCTTTGATTTCGCTAATTTTACCTTTTGTTCGACACAATATCTTATCAAATTCCCTTTGGGGCTGAGCCAACCCCCTACGTTCTGTATTGCCTATCGACTCCCCCTGGTGTAAAGATAAGTTTCCAAGGAAAAGACCACAAAAACTGTCAAGAACACTGAAATGACTTGTCGCATCGTTTTGCTGCCAAGCCAGCCGGCTTCAAAGAACGACGCTTGGCCCTCAGTCGAGTCGCCGAATTAGCCTGGGCTCAGCCCGTCACTACGTTTACTACCTCAAGATATCATTTCCTTCAGTCCTATTTCTGGTTTGTGCGGTATATTTGCGGTTTCCCTCCTCAAAGTTGTTACCGGTGCCAATCCAGCGTGACGAGGGAGGGGCCTGAGAGCATGACGTAGGTTGTGCGTCATTTGAGTTGTATGTGCTGTAAGGCTCGGTAGAAGACTCTGCGATTCTCCTAAGTTAAAGTGCCAAGCAAGAACAAGTCTTACTATTTCAGTTGTGAGGCCATGCTGTTGGGGCCCTCCTCCCCATGGGTTCGAGAAAGTTGTTTCCCACGCTCGCCCCGTTCGTTGGGAAGGAGTTAGCTAAGGCTAATGCTAGCTATGCTAAGCCAACGTCACAATAAACGTTGCGATTGGTTACGCAATCCCAGCATCCAGTTGTTTTAAACTTCAACCGAGATCGCGCCTTCAGGGAATTATAACGGTCAATGGAAGTTTAGACTCTATGGACTGAGTGAAATGTCCAGATCTAAGATTACGATCCCTTTTTCTGGTAGGACCAGCTAATGGACCAGACGTCTGTAGACTCAGGGCTAATGACCGAAGTCTGTAGTAGGCCCAGGCTGATGGACCAGATCTTTAGGAACCAGCTGATGGACCAGAAAGTGCTGGTATGGACCAGGCTAATGGACCAGAAGTCTTGGGTACGCACTGGCTAGACTGGAACCAGAGTCTGGTATACCAGGCGATGGACCAGAGTCCTGGTAAAATACCGGGCTATGGACCAAGTCTGGTAGGACCCAGTGATGGAACCAGAGTCTGTAGGACCCTGCTAATGTGACCAGAGTCTGTTAGGACAGCATCACTGGACCATAGTCTGGTAGGAACCGGTTAAGGACCATATTCTAGGACCGTTTTGGACCGATCCTGGTTGACCGCTGGACCAGATTCTGGTAGACGTAAGACCAGTCTGTATGACCAGGCTATTGCCGATCTGGGTAGACCGGGATGAACATGTTGGAAGCCGCATGGACGTCGGTCAGGAGCTGATGGCAAATCATCCAGTGCTGATGGACCGGATCTGTAGACCAGGCCTGATGGACGCAGAGTCTGGTAGACCAGTCTAATGGACCGGAGATCTGGTAGCCGAATGCCGAGCTGGTAGACCTGCTGTACAAAGTCTGGTAGGACACAGACAATTGGAGCGGTAATGGACCAAGTCCCTGGTAAGGACCATGGCTGATGGACCAGATCCCTGGTAGGTTCCGGCAATGGACCCGAGTCATTGGTAGGCCGGTTAATGGACCCAGAGTCGGGTAGACCAGGCTGATGGACCAGGTCTGGTAGGCCGCAGACTCGATCCGGTGGCCGTGTATGGACCGAGCGACCGGTATCTGTCGTAGGACCAGGCCTAATGTACCGAGATCTTGCTAATGGGACCGGTTCTAATGGACCAGAGTCTGGTAGGCCCAGCTGATGGACGAGGTTAGGCGGTTAATGACAGGTCCTGGAAATGAGGCGAAGCTGGCAGGCGATACGGTCGTAGGAAGGTGAGACCGAAGTCTGGTATACCAGTGCTGTGGACCAACTGTAGACCGGCTGTGCCGAGTCTGGCACTTGACATTGGTGCTGATGCTGTTTTTTCTTCCAACATTGTTGATGCTTTCAAACGTTTTTTTAACATTCTCTTCTTGTTTTTTCGGGCGTCCTTTTCAAGCTCTTTGGACTTATTGGAAATGTTTATTGTGCTTATTTGTTTTGTTTTACCTTTTTTGACCCCTTTCTAACAATTTATTTTCGCTGATTTTAACGAGTTTTTGAAATGTTTAAAAAAAAAAAAACACTATTTGCTAGGGGCCCGGATAAAAAAGTTAGCGTTGACAATTGACATCGAAGTCTTGCCTGTACCGGACAAGTGAAAGAAAAACTTAACATTGACTTGATAAGGTCACCGCATAACCCTTGGGGGGCCCCTTACCGTTATCCACTATTGAGAGATCCGCCAATTCATGAACAGAAGGAGAGGAAGACAAGAGCATCCTGTTAGACACCAGACGTCCTGAACCCACTGGGAGTGAAAAGGACGGCGGGACCTCTTACCCAGTTCCTCCATTCAGAGTCATTGGACTTGAGCGCACTGGACAAGGCGGTGGTTCGGGGCTTCTCGTTGAGTGGGGGGGGCTGGAGGGAGACAGAGGACTTAAATACATACACGAATAGGGTTCAGTCAGAAACAAAAAGAAGGAAGAGGATGCTTGTTAACCTGGGGGCCCTGATGGCATTTTTTTTACGTTTTAATGATCCGTCTGGATTTATTTTATAATAACTGTTAAAACACAACCCTGTTGTCCTACATCGGACTGAACATCATTTGTTTTAGGACAAACCTGGGTTTTGAATATTTGGGTTGCAGTGAGTTCACTTGCATGTTAAAAATGGTTGTATGGCCTTAAAGATGAATAAATAATGAAGATCTTCCAGATAGTTTGATACACAGACATATAAATAAACCCTAAACACTTCTCATAGTTCTTGGGAGTCACCTGTAAGAATAATCATTATAACTTATACTTGACAAATACATGCATTTTTTCCAAAAGTCACAGACGTTTGCTCTCATGACATTTACTTATGCCATAATACCATAAGTAATGTTCATATTTATTCATATTACACCCACAGCATTGTTATACAAGCAGATATGTGTCTAAATATGCATTATTTGCCTTTAATAGAGTATCATAGGCCTTTTTGTCCCTCTGGCCTTCCATACAAGGGGTGCCGTTCTCCCATATATGGGCATGTACTTCCTGAACAATAACGGACAGACAGAGAGAGAGACGGAGGAGCGAGCCGCGGCAGAAATGACCAAAACCATGAATTATGGACATAAAGTGACCAATCTGGATATACATGGATTTAAAGCCCAAGAGTCTGAATTCCGGCTGGATAGAAAACCCCCTGTAGAGGCTAAAAGACCCGGTAAAAGACCCCGTAAAGCCCGAAAACGTCAGGATTCAAACAAACCACGCAATGAGTAATCGCTCGTATGGTTCAAAAGTTATTTATACTCTATTAAAGGCCAAATAATGCACTATTTAGACACATATCTGCTTGTATAACAATGCTGTGGGTGTAATATGAATAAATATGACATTATTATGTTATTATTGGCATAAGTAAATGTCATGAGAGCAAAAC
>NW_022605575.1:379625-387228 GCF_008692095.1 Etheostoma spectabile
AAAATAAATCCAGACGGACATTAAACTGTAAAAATGGCCTCAGGGCCCCCAGGGTTAACAAGCATCCTCTGTCCTTCTTTTTGTTTCTGAATGAACCCTAATTTGATGTATGTATTTAAGTCTCTCTGTCTCCCTCAGCCCCCCCACCTCCAAAGAGAGCCCCGACCACCGCCTTGTCCATGCGCTCCAAGTCCATGACCTCTGAACTGGAGGAACTGGGTAAGAGCGTCCCGCCGTCCCTTTCACTCCCAGTGTGTTCAGGACGTCTGTGTCTAACAGGATGTCTCTTTGTCTTCCTCTTCCTTCTGTTCATTGATTGGCTGATCTCTCAATAGTGGATAACGGTAAGCAGTTATTGCTGCGTGACCTTATGCAAGGTTCAATGTTAAGGTTTCTTTTCACTTGTCCGGTCAGGCAAGCTTCGATGTCAATGTCAACGTCAATTTTTTTATTGGCCCCTATGCAAATAGTATTTTTTTTTTTTTTAAACATTTCAAAACTTGTTAAAATCAGCGAAAATAATTGTTAGAAAGGGTCAAAAATGTAAAACAAAACAAATAATCACAATAAACATTTCCAATAAGTCAAAAGCGTTGAAAAGGACGCCGAAAAAAACAATAAGAGAAATGTCAAAAACGTTGAAAGCATCAAAATGTTGAAGAAACAAACAGCTCCAAGCACCAACGGTGGTCCATCAGCCTGGTCCTACCAGACTCTGGTCCATCAGCCTGGTCCTACCAGGACTCGGGTCGATAGCCTGGTCCTACCAGAACTGGTCCATCATCCGGTCCTACCAGACTCTGGTCCCTTAACCCGGTCCTACCAGACTTGGTCCATCAGACTGGTCCTACCAGACTCTGGTCCTCAACCCAGGTCCTACCAGACTTGGTCCATTAGACCTGGTCTACCGAACTCTGGTCCATCAGCCTGGTCACTCCAGACTCTGGTCCATTAACCGGTCCTACCAGCTATGGTCATTAGCCTGGTCTACAGACTTGGTCATCAGCCTGGTCTACCAGACTCTGGTCCATTCACCGGTTAAGACTCTGGTCCATTAGCCGGTCCTACCAGACTCTGGTCCATCAGCATGGTCCTACAGATATGGTCCATTAGATGGTTACCTATACAGACTCTGGTCCATCAGCCTGGTCCTACCAGACTCTGGTCCATTACCCGGTCTTACCAGACTCTGGTCCATCAGCCTGGTCCTACAAGGCTCTGGTCCAGCCTGCCTACCAGAATGGTCCATTTACACGTCTCAGACTCTGGTCATCAGCCTGGTCCTACCAGACTCTGGTCCATTCAAGCCAGGTCCCTACAGAGACTGGTATCCCATTAACCCGGTCCTACACAGACTCTGGTCCATTAACCGCCTGGTCCTACCAGACTCTGGTACCATTAGCCGGTCCTACCAGACTCTGGTCCATCAGCTGGTCTACAGACTCTGGTCCATTAGACCGAGTCTTACCAGACTCTGGTCAATCAGCTCTGGTCCTACCAGACTCTCGGTCCATCAGCTCCTGTCTCTACCAGACTCTGAGTCCATCAGCCTGGTTCGATCCAGACTTGGTCATTAGCTGCCTACCAGACTCTGTCCATAGCCGGGTCTTACAAGACTCTGGTCCATTAGCCTGGTCCTACCAGACTCTGGTCCATTAGCCTGGTCCTACCAGAATAAAGGGATCTTAATCTTAGACTCTGGACCATTTCATCAGTCCATAGAGTCTGACAACTCTCCATTGACCGTTATTAACTTCCCTGAAGGCGGATCCTCTGTTGAAGTTTAAAACTACTGGATCTGGATCTGCCGTAACCAATCGCTAACGTTTATTGTGACGTTGGCTTAGCATCGCTAGCATTAGCCTTAGCTAACTCCTTCACCACTAACGGGGCGAGCTGGAAAATCAAACTGTTCTCGAACCCCATGGGGAGGAGGGCCCCAACATCATGGCCTCCAACTGAACTAGTAAAGCTTGTTCTTGCTTGGACTTTAACTTCTGGAGACTCGGCAGCGTCTTTCTCCGCCGCCATTACAGAACTACAACTCAAACTAGCGCACAACCTCCACGTCATCGTCCTCAGCCCCTCCCTCTGTCCGCTGATTGGACCGGTTAAAATTTGACGGGAGAAAACCCGCAAATATACCACAAACCCAGACATAGTACTGAAGGAAAATGAATATTGACAGGAAGTAACGTAGGAGGGCTGAGCCAGGCTAAATTCGGCCGACGTCGAATGAGGCCAAGCGTCTTTTTGAATCGGCCGGCTGCAGAAACGATGCGACAAGTCAGTGTTTTCAGTGTTTCTTCAGACAGTTTTGTGTGTCTTTTCCTTGGAAACTTAATCTTTACACCAGGGGGGAGTCCAGGATCAGACCTGTAGGGGGGGCTCAGCCCCAAATGGGAATTTTGATACAGATATTGTGTCTTACAAAAGTGTAAAATTAGCTAAATCAAAGATTTCATTAGCCAATAATCTCTGAGCTAGGTACCAGAACAACTAATAACTTAAAACTTAAAACTATTAACACTATGATGGGGGTTGAGCCCCCCTAAAAAGGGCCTTAAATCGCCAATTCTTTGCACACTGCTTGTAGTACTGATCCTACATTTCCCATGAACACTAAGTCGTGACGTGTCAGACAACTGTTAGCTATAGCTACGATTACAGCGGAGAAGACAAAGGAGCTGAAATTAAAGTTAAAGTTAGTTAGGAAATAAAATAAAAACATGGCTAGTGGAAAATCTGATTGGCTAGTAACTTTGAAAAATCTACTGGCGGGTGATTGAAAAAGTGTTTAAAGCCCTGGTTGTTATCTTAATTTGCCCCGGGCCCTCGGGCAAACCTTATTGTTGAACCCTGCCTTTGCCTTCTGTCCGGCTCACCGCGTCTGAATGAAGCTTCTGTTCTGCAATTTAAGTTTACATCATTCAATCATTTTGCTTTGGTTTGCCTTTCAAAGCAACCCTATGTCACTTTTATATCTTTGCCCCCCCCCCCCACAGCAGGTGTTGTAGTTCCAATGAGACGAAGAGGCCAAAGATAGAGAGAAGTTACATAGGGTTGCTATCACCCTTGGTGTTGTCTTCCCGTCAACAGTGCACTTTTTTGTCACTTTTTATGACATTTTTCTCACTTTTTTCAACGTGATTTCATCAATTTCATTCAAATGCTATATAATTGAACTGATCATTTATTTTACTTGGGAAGAGCGTTGTATTTTTTTGACAATTTGCTCAAAAGAAACCCAAATTTCTGATACAGAAACGTTTTGAAAATGGGTCAAATTTGACCGGAGGACAACACGAGGGTTAATAAAAAAAAAGAGAAGACAAGTGTTTTTCTTCGTGCATCTCCTGCCGTCCTTTGCCATCATGCATGAAGGACTCGCTGCTAAAAACAAACGCACCCATGAGCTGTCGCTGTGGCTTCCAAATGCTCAAACACATGACATCCGTATGCTGGGATCAACTCTAGTTTTTATATATATGTGTGTGTGTGTGTGTGTGTGTGTGTGTGTCCCATTTCACAGATCCTCTGTTGTGTTGCATTCAAAATGCTGGTCGTCCGAATACCTTCTACACCCGGGCCTTCAGCGTTGCTGAGACACCAAACCAGCAAGGACCATGTTAGATGCCCCATCGGGCCCTAGAGGGGAAGGAAGAATGCAGGAATGAGGGCGGGAAGAAGGAATGGATATCAGAATAAGAAGGAAGAATGAAGGAAGATAGAAGGAAAGAGACAGGAAGAAGATAGTAAGGAAGGAATGAAAAGAAGGAATGAGACGGACGAGGAGGAAGAAAGAGGAACAATAGAAAAGAAGGAATAAGAAAGGAGGAAGGAAGGACATAGGAAGGAATGAAGTAAGATAGAAAGAAAGGAATGAAGGAAGCTAGGAAGGAGAATAGGAAGCAAGAAGTTAGGAAGGAAAAGAAGAAGATAAGGAAAGGACAGAAGGAGATAGAAGAAGAAGGCGAGAATAGGAATTAAGAAGGAATTAGATTAGGACGTAGGTAAGGAAGTAGGGGAAGGCGGTAAGACTATAGTAAAGGAGGTAAGGAAGATTAGGAAAAGGAAGGAAGGGATAAGGTACGGGAAGGAAGAAGATAGACGACGAAGAAAGAAAAAGGAGGATATAGGCAGAAGGCATGAGGAAAGATAGGAAAGGAAGGAAGATGGAAGGAATGAAGGAGAGATTAAGGAAAGGAAGGAAGAGTGAGAAAGAAGGAAGGAGGATAGGAAAGAAGGAAGGAAATCGAAGGCTGTAAAAGAATATGAAGAGGAAGGAGGTAGTCTAATGAAGATAGGAAGGAAGGAAGATATGAAGGAGATAGGATGCCGTACGACCGATAGAAGTAAGAATAATAGATCGGAAGGAGGTCAGAAATTAGGCAGGAAAGAAGGGAAGCAATAGTACGAATGACTGAAGTTATGATTATTCGACGATAGAAGGAGGTAAGTACGATAGGAAGGGTTAGTGCTAAGGAAATAGAAGGGAGGAAGATATTCGGAGAATTAGAAGGAAGGAAGGAAGAATATAGAATGAAGAAAGAAGGAGGAAAGGAAGGGAAGAAGGAAGGTGCCGGCATAAGGACGAAAGGAGAATGAAGGAAGGCACGTACACGGAAGGAAGGAAGGAAGGAAGGAGGTGTGAAGGCAGGATGGGAGGGAGGAAGTATGTTGGATAGAGCAATGTTTCCTCCAGAAAGGTTCGTTGGCCCTATGGCAAGTGTCTTTATTTTCGTCGAGGGCCCGGATCGGGGCCCAGATCGGGGCCCAGATCGGGTCCCAGATCGGGGCCCAGATCGGGTCCCAGACTGATGGCAGCATTGATGTGGAGCCCAATAGTTTCTGTGGTAACAGAATCATGGACGAAATCTCAAAATTAGTGCATAGTTTCTGTCTCCCAAAGCAGGAATTCGAAGTAATGACAACTGTCTGAATGCGTGGTAATCCCTGCTGAGACCCATGCATCTCATAGCGTCCCCCTTCCCCGCTATATCATGCACAGCTCTCCCTTGTGGGGGGGAGGGGTGTATGAGACCGTTTTGGGCTCTAGTGGGAAGGGGGGAGGGGCTGATAAGTTGTCGATGTTCACATTTTTGGACCAAAAAACTGTCGTGTCAATCACTGCTGAGACACACATCTCACAGTGTCCCCCTTCCCTGTGCACGAGCTGCAGATAGGTTTCTCCCTACTCTATCATGCACAGTTCTCCCTTGTGTGTGTGTGTTGTGTGTGTGTGGGGGGGGGGGTCGTAGGAGACCGTTTTGGGCTCTTGTGGAAAGGGGGGAGGGACTGATGAGTTGTCGATGTTCACCTTATTTTTTTTGGGCTTCGCAATCCTACCTACGGCACCTTTAATTGCATTCCTCGGTTTTCGGTTTGAAAACGACGAGTCGTTCAGACCGAGGCTCGGTCATTAGTAGTTGCAGTTAAGGTTTTTCCAAAGAGCAGGCGGAGAGATAAAAAAAAAAAAAGATGAATGAATAAATGATTGACAGGAGAGGGAGTCTGCTTCGATTGCAGAACATTGCTGACAGAAGTAAAGTCCCTCTGGCCAGCATGTTCCCTCCAGAGCTGCATATTTGACACGTTTGCAGCCTGGAGGACGAACTTCTCCCTAACATCTGAGGTCGGGAGGTTTGATCCGTTGTGGAGACACGTCTGTGCTCGAACCAGAGCTTTTTGGACCAATCAAATTGTCAGGGCGGGCTTTATACACTGATGGACGGAGAACGCGATCAAACCACGTCACCAAAGAGCTCTTGGGTTGAGTTGGTTTAGAACAAAGATGGCCGCCGCTGGAGAAGTGAGATGTGTAGACTCCTCCATGGTGTCTGTTAGAGAAGATATCAACAGAGCGTCCATTTTAAAAGTGGTTGTAGGTCTATCTGTTGCTCTGATTGGTTGTAGGTTTGTCCGTTGCTCTGATTGGTTGTAGGTCTATCCGTTGCTCTGATTGGTTGTAGGTCTATCCGTTGCTCTGATTGTTTGATTGTTGTCGATCTGTTGCTCTTGATTGGTTGTAGGTTTTCCGTTGCTCTGATTGGTTTAGTCTATCTGTTGCTCTGATTGGGTGTAGGTCTGTCCGTTGCTCTGATTGGTTGTAGGTCCTATGTGTTGGCTCTGATTGGTTGTTGGTCTATCCTTGCTCTGATTGGTTGTAGGGTCTATCCTTTGCTCTGATTGGTTTTGGTCTATCTGTTTGCTCTGATTGGGTTGTAGGTTTGTCCGTTGCTCTGATTGGTTTAGTCTAGTCCGTTTGCTCTGATTGGTTGTAGTCTATTCCGTTGCCTGATTGGTTGTTGTCTTCTTGTTCTCTGCTGGTTTTAGGTCTATTTGCTCTATTGTGTTGTGGTCTATATGTTGCTCTGATTGGTTGTAGTTCACCGTTGCTCTGATTGGTTGTAGGTCTATCCGTTGCTCTGATTGGTTGTAGGTCTATTCTATGCTCGGATTTGTTGTAGTTCTATCCGTTGCTCTGATTGTTGTAGGTCTAGCCGTTGCTCTGATTGTTGTAGGTCTAGTCCGTTTGCTCGTGATTGGTTGTAGGTCTATTCTATGCTCTGATTGTTTTAGTTCTATCCGTTGCTCTGATGGTTGGTCTATCCTTGCTCTGATTGGTTGTAGGTCTATCCGTTGCTCTGATTGTTGTTGGTCTCGTTCTCTGATTGTTTGTATTCAGTTGTCTCTAGTGGTTGTAGGTGTATCCTTGCTCTGATTGTGTGGTGTAGCCTGCTTGTGGATTGGTTGTAGTTCTATCCGTTGCTCTGATTGGTTGTAGGTGTATCCGTTGCTCTGATTGGTTGTAGGTGTATCCGTTGCTCTGATTGGTTGTAGGTCTATCTGTTGCTCTGATTGGTTGTAGTTCTATCCGTTGCTCTGATTGGTTGCTTGTGTTGTCTAAAGTGCGTTTTGTGTTTAAATATCTGAATGTAAATCTAACAAAAAAGACGTTTTTGACGTTTTTGCTCGTCTTGTGAGAAGCATTAAGACTGTTTTGGTGCTTTAAAGAGTCCAATATCTTTTTCTGTGCCCCCCCCCCCCCCCCTTCCTCTCCTAAGCCACTCTAAGGAAAAAGAAAGGTGGTAAGTCACTGTATAGGCATGTTTAATTCTGATCCAGTATTTGCGATGACTTATGATTTACGTCACACGCCTTCCCCACCCCACCTGACTGTGGTTAACTAACACTGTTGACACTTTATTTACATTTTGTTTCTATAACAGTTGGATTTGTCTGACATGCAAACCTAATGGTGTCCCACCCGTAGTGGATCTGCATGGTTTACGATGTGGTTTTGACTACAGCTGGTTGTGTTCTGAATGTTGTCCCTGCATGGTTTGATGTTGTTTAAAGATGTCTGAGCTCCTCTGTCTCCCGTTCACGATCACAGATCGTTGTTTCTTCTTCTTCTTTCTGACTCGGTTTAGACGATATTCCACTTTGTGGACACTGACAGCAGCTAAACCCAAATTTCAATCTTCAAACACAACGAAACATAGCAATAGATCCTTGATGGGGAATTACAGCATACAAAACGTGTGTGTGTGTGTGTGTGTGTGTGTGTGTGTGTGTGTGTGTGTGTGCGCATATGTGG